>NW_028322234.1:20437036-20590565 GCF_059928025.1 Delphinapterus leucas
ATTTGCTCATCGAACCTCACCAATGCTATCAGCCCAAAGTGCCCAACCTTATGTCTCACTCAGCTCTGTGTGTAGATGTGGTAAATCCAGGTTGCATCACAAGCCCTGAATGAAGTATTTAAGAATTGCTCTCTATTTCACTGTCCTTGGGTTTTATTTGTGTAATTCATTTTGATAATGGGATTTATCGGATTTTCTCTGCTGCGTTCATGCCGCTGTACACACGCTTCATTCTCTTACGGAGACATATAAATCCATGGGTTTGAAGATTCTTACTAGTCAGGTGTATTCCTAGGCGTTGAATATGGGGTGTTTAGTCGATTTCGTTGAGCAAGGGGTAGGTCTGGGCTATTACATATTTGGCTTATGGAAAGGTATCTGTGCTAATTTCTATCTCTGGTTTTATGCAGCACCCCAACTCACCTTTCCCCTTAAGCAAGCATAAGTTTGTTTCTAAATTTGAGACCCTGTTCTGTTTTATAATTCAGTTCATGTGTAACAAAGTTTACATTCCGTGTATTAGTGATATCTTATGATGTTTCATTTTCTGTGTGACTTATTTCCCTTAGAATCATCGTACCTGAATCCACTCATTATGCCGCGATGGGCCTGATGACATAGCTTTCATTGCTGAGTGATATTCCATTGTACGTACGTACCACAACTTCTTTATCCATTTTTCACATTCTGGGATATTTAACTTGTACCGTAGAAGAGGTTCTTGTAAACAGAGCCGTCCGACACTTTAGGGTGGCTGTGTGTTTTTGATTTTAATTTCCCTAAGCAATAGGACCATAAGTGGAAGTGCCGTAGGCTCCGTTGCTTTGTTTTTCAGGGGTTTCAGGAAACACCATACACTTCTCCAGAGTGGCTGTTGGCAATTTACATCCCGACCATCAGCATAACAAGGCTCCATGTTCTCCTTGGCCTGTCCTGTTTTTGTGGATTTTACACTTGTTTCACATGTCCCTTTTGACCGGGGGGCAGTGAGACTTCACTGTAGTGCAGATTTCATTAACATGCTTGCTTGGTTGGCCAAAAAGCGCATATGCTTTTTTTCCTCAATAAATTCAGGAAAAAACGCATACACCCTTTTTGGCCAAGAGCATCATTGTCGACGTTCTGCCTCTTTTCCTATGCTTTAAATGCAATTCCCGTCTACCCCCTGAAATCGTTTTCCTGCAATTCTGCCCCACTTACAAGTCGTCTTCGCAGCCTTCCTTCAATATATTTTTGGATGATAGCTGTCATTTATAACTCTGCATGTTTGTGAGTTACAGTGCCCCTGAGCTCCTTTCTTCAACTCGCAACTTGTGAGCTGGGCGCAAACCCGCAGGATTGATTCAGGCCCTAATCTGGTTCCGGCACGGCATGCTGATCCTTTGGTTAATTCCTCTTCCTGGTGGGAAATGAGCATTAAATTTGCCCGTGCAGACACTTACTGCTAGTCTCTCATTGGTTCTCCCTATTCCTGTTCATCTTGCGCAGAAATTGCAAACTGTGCCAAACAGGAGGTTAAAGGCACTGACTCTCCAAGTGGGGAGAGTGTTAGTAAACGTTCTGGAATGGTGAACCCGAGTAAAAGGGGACGAAAACTGAGATGCATTTGAAAACCTTTCCTGGTCACACGGTGCACCATACTGTGGGTTTCCCATGCATGTTTTAGCTGAAGAAAGAATCCCTTAATCCTGGAGAGTTGGGACCCATGGAATGGGTACCATGCAGTATGACTTCAAAGGGTCTGCATTTGCTCATCGAACCTCAACAATGCTATCAGCCCGAAGTGCACAACCTTATGTCTCACTCAGCTCTGGGTGTAGATGTGGTAAATCCAGGTTGCATCACAAGCCCTGAATGAATTATTTAAGAATTGCTCTCTATTTCACTGTCCTTGGGTTTTGTTTGTGTAATTCATTTTGATAATGGGATTTATCGCATTTTCACTGCTGTGTTCATGCCGCTGTACTCACGCTTGATTCTCTTACGGAGACATATAAATCCATGAGTTTGAAGATTCTTACTAGTCAGGTGTATTCGTAGGTGTTGAATATGGCGTGTTGAGTCCATTTCATTGACCAGGGAGTAGGTTTTTTCTATTACATATTTGGCTTATCGAACGGTATCTGTGCTAATTTCAATCTCTGGTTTTATGCAGCTCCCCAACTCTCCTTTTTCCTTAAGCAAACATAAGTTGGTCTTCTAAATTTGAGACCCCATTCTGTTTTGTAATTCAGGTACTTTGTAGCCACGTTTACATTCCATGTATTAGTAATATCGTATGTCTTTTTCTTTTTGAATTATGTGACTTTGAATGATCATACGTAACTACTCTGGGGTTGTTACAACTGGCCATAGTTCACTGATTTTCAGGCTGAGTAATATTCCACTCTATATAAGTGCCACACCTCTATCCATTTTTTCCCTCCAGAGACATATAAATTATATCCTAGTCGAGGATCTTTGAAACAGAGAGGCGGTAAACATTGGGGTGCCTGTGTCCTCTCCATTTTTGTCTTTCCCAAGATATACGTCCATGAGTGCAAGTGCCCTGTGCTCTGTAGCTCATTTTTTAGATGCTTTAGTAAACACAATACACTTCTCAAGAGTGACCATTGGCAATATACATTTCCACTATAAGCCTCACAGGGCTCCCTTTTCTCCTTGCCCTGTCCTGCATTTCTGGTGTTTACACTTTATGAGGAAGGCTCTTCTGACTGATGCGAAGTGATATGTTTTGTAGTACTGATTTCCAGTGCCCACCTGTTTGGTTGGCTAAAAAAGTGTATGCCCTTTTCTTGAATATATACAGAAAAAGACGCATACACCCTTTTTGGCCAACTGCAATGTTGGCAATGTTCAGCCCCTTTTCTTGTGCTTAATGGCGAGTCCTTTCTACCTCTTCCAATCCCTTTCTTGCCATTCTCCGTTGCTTACAAGTCCTTTTCTCTGACTTTCCTCAAGACATTTTTCAGTGAGAGATATTTTCAACTCTGCAGTTTCGTGAATTTTAGCGGCCCTGAGTTCCATTTTTCAACTTGTGTTTATGGGAACTGGCCACAAAGCAGCGGGATTTCCTCAAGCCCTATTCTGTTTCCATGGGCAACCCTAGCTTTTAGTCAATTCGTCTTCCTGATTGGAAATTAGAGTGACATGTGCCTGTCCGAACACCTAGGACTTGTCTCTCATTGTTCCTCCTCCTTCTGCTTCATTCTCTGGACAAATTCCAAACTGTATGCAACAGGATGTTGACAGTGCTGACATCTCCAAGTGGGAAGACTGTTCGTAAAGACGCTGGAGGGGTGAACCCGAGCACCAGGAGATGAGGAGATGAGATGCCTTTTCCAAACTCTTCCCGATCAGACGGTATACCATCTTCTGGGTGTGACAGGCATATTTTAGCTGTAGGAAGTGTCCCATTCATGTGAGGAGAACACCAGGGCTTTTTCAAAATCACTGTCTCTCCACAACCCAAACTGGGGAATTTTTTAAGCTACGGCTACACATATGTTCATTAAGGGCCTTGGGAAGTAGGCAGAGTCCAAACTTTAGATGATTGAAGTCTTCAGGGTCAGAAGCACTCACCACCGGCTTCCGTTAGGTTCCATTTTAACTGTCATTAATAGATGATGTCAATAAAAATATCTATTCTTTTTTCAGATTATTTCCCCTTATAGGTTATTGCAAAATATTGAGTGTAGTTCCCTGTGCTGTACAGTAGTTCCTTGTTGATGATCGATTTTATACATAGCAGTGTGTATGTGTTAATCCCAAACTGTTAATTTATCCCTCCTCCCACCTTTCCCCTTTGGTAATAATAAATTATAAGATTTTATACTTCTCAGAAATGGGGGAGCTGAAAGAGAGGTATCATTTTCAATGGAAAAGCATTTAAAACAAGATTGAAGCTTTAACCAAGATTATTAGATGTACATCCTTGGAAAGAAATCACTTCGTTTCTCTAGTATTGACCTGACAAATAAGACAAACCTTTCACTGAACTTGCTTATAATAAAGTGATGGAAATATCAAATGGAAGTGTTAGAAACATCTTATTTTACCCGAGCCTTATACACTGTTCTATGTTAATTACAGTTTGGCTCACACATCTGTTCATTGAAGTTACAATGTTCTCAATTTCTGTTACTGATCCTCCAGAGTGGACCCCAACAAGTGTCCCCCTGCCCAGTGTCATTGGAGCCAACAGATCGAGACTGAGTTTGGTTCAGAAGCAAAGGAAACTTTATATTTTGATCAGAGAATGCAGAGGTGAGAGCATGTGCTACCCCGTGGGCTGTGGGCTGGGCTGCTGTGTAGAGATCCTGTCAGAGTCAGTGGGAGGGAGGGGGCGGAGCTCTCGAGGGCCCGGTTGGCTGCAGCTCAGGCTCTATATCGCGGAGTCTGCACTGTGCTCCAGGAGCTGAAGTGTCGACCCAGCCATTCTGCACTAGGAAATCTGGTCTGAAGTGCCGGCTGTTGAACCTCTGTATGCGGGACCCTAGGAGCACGTGAAATTAGACAAAGCACAAAGGATAAAAAAGGTTAGACTTTATTTTATTGCCCAGATTCTATTTTTATCTCCCAGGGATTTTTAAGGGGCTTTGCCTGGGACAAACCCCTCTTCTGCATTTTGTCCCCTTCCTCATTCTTAGAGTGCTGAGGGTGCAGACCCTTCATCTGTAACTGCTGAGTGCTGAGTTAGGAGCCCTCATACCTGTGGGAGAGGGTCTGAACTTCTCCCCAGCAGCCTCCAGGTGACGTTGATTGTCCGCAGGCCTCCTGCCTCCCTGCTCGTCCGCCTGAGCACAAGTATTGGTAGTGTTATAGATTCTAATGACCTTTAAGGGTCCAGGAAGGAGATGTGCAGTGACGCTGTGAGGTCCAGTTTCACCCCGCCCCACATTTGTTCGGCCACCTTAGGCTGACCGTTTCTGCCAGCCTAGATGCTCTGACCAGTAGTCTGTGCTTTCTTCAGTTAGGCCCCTGAATTAACGTAAAAACAGCACCAGGTGTCAGCACCCTGACTGCTCAACTCCCAGACAGTCCAGGGTCAGTGGTGATGAAGGACCATGATGGCCACTGAGTCAACAGCCTTTTGAAGCAAACAGGAGTCCAGCCGGTCTTATTGGCCACCATCATCACAGTGTCTGTAGGCTTTTCTATGGTGACAGCGTGATATACTGTTCCCCTGCCAAGATTATTACCTCCCCTCTGGGTGCAGTAAGTCCTGCAAGCAGTAGTCTACTCTTTTGGGACACACTCTTGTTGTTTTATGAGAGAAACTCCAGGTCAAGTGATGGTCACACGAGTCGTCATGGTGCCCCTTTGCCCCAGTTATCTCTCTGGAGGTTGGAGTTGGAGGACCTCCTCACTCAAGGTCAGTGTGCCCACGGAGCAAACCCTGCAACTTCAGGGCATGGTTGGGGGTTAGGATCACCACGTGGGGTCCTTTTCCCTTAGGAGGGAGGTGGCCTTTTGGGCTGCTGATTTCCAGGTTTTCAGATACTGCCAGTATCTTGGCCAGATGTGGCGGTGGGCCAAGCCCCTTGGTGACCGTAGTTTATCCTACCTGGATGGCATTCTTGCATTGTTCCATTTCAAGTGGTCCCAGGTTTTGCACTAATACTCCAATGGCCATTCAAATTTCACTAGGAATGTAAAGGTCAAAGGGTTTAGCTAAATTAGGGAGTTCCAGGGCAAGGGTCTGAATTGACTGCTCTTTCCATTCTTGAAAGGCCACTTCTGGATTCTATTCAAAAGGATCATCATCTTTTTCTTTCAGTGTTTCATATAGAGGCCCAGCTAGTAGACTGTAGTTAGGGATCCAGAAGCAGCAAACCCTGGCCTCCCCAGGAACCCCTAAGCTGTCTTCTAGTTTTAGAAATGGGTAAGGCTGTAAATTGTTTCTTCCCTTTCCTGGGATGGGCTTCTCCGACCTTCTGTGAGAATGCAGCCCACGCAGGTCACCATAGTCTGTGATATTTGAGCTTTTTCTTGGACAACTTGTATCCTTTCTTGGCTTGGTAGTTCAGAGGTCTCCTTAGTAGGGCTGGCGATCAGAATGTCGTCTGCATATTGAAGGAGTGTTTCCTTTTCCAGAGGTAGAACTTTTAGGTCTTTAGCTGAGCTTTCCCCAAAGATGGTGTGGGAATTTTTGAACCCTTGGGGCAACACGGCCCGGAAGTATTGTTTTAGTTGTATGTTGAGTCCTGCCACTCACAAGCCAAAATTTCTTGTGACTCTGGGACTAATAGAATACAAAAGAAGGCTTCATTGAAGACTAATACAGAATACCATGTCCTGGTGGTTAGTAGAATGACCAGCAGGGTGTAGGGTTTAGGAACTACTGGAGGTATATCCTCGGTGGCTTCACTGACTGTCCTGACATCTTTTACCAGGACTCCAGCAGCCCATGGGGCTCTCGAGGTCAGGCCAATCCCAGGATATGGAGCTCACCTGGGCAGGTACCCCACCCCCACCCCAGCCCACGGGGCTCTCGTGGTCAGGCCCCTCCCAGGATACAGAGCAACCCTTTCAGGTACCGTGGCAGGGCTGGGCACACAGGAGCCATGCACATCGCCCTCATTGCAGAGCACTCCCAGCTCACCTGTCACTCAGATCTGACACAGAGCACCTCAGAGCAGGACTTGAACTAACAAACAGCAGCTCCGACAGGTCTGTGACCCTGGGCATCACTCTGTGTGGCCTCCCTCCACCTGGTCTTCCAGAGACTTCCACTGCACCCGGGGCACCAGGCCTCTGTCTCCACCCACCACCCACCCCTCCTCTCCCTGACTCCTGGGTTCCTCTCATTAGGAGAGGGTTTTCTTGAAGTTGTCTCCCACTCATGGGCCAGATAATATAATTAGAAAACAAGCCAGAGCTGCAGCCCCTTGTCTATCCTGACTCTCAGGAGCCCACACCTGTTCCTTGGACCTGGCCGATTCAGCAAGTTCCAGTTTCTGCAACTGTGAGCCCCTGAGGGGTGATTATTGGCTGGCCTGGGAAGCCTGACCGTGCCGGCCATCCCTCCCCAGGTGTGCCTGGGTTGAGATCAATATAAACACCGCTCCAGGCAGCAAGAGCACCTGCAGCTGTGCCTGACACCATTTTCTGCCCTGTCAGCAGTCTCGGGGCTGGACTGGTGGGAGGGAGTGAGAGGCCACGGCTTTGTGGGTTGCCCAGTGTGAGTGGGGCTCTGCTGGACTTTCTGCAGCAGTTGCCAAGATGCCACCTGCTAAAGAAGAGGATGTGCCACCCATACCTGCCGCTGGAATTTCTCCCTGGGCAGAGGTGAGTAAGGAAGAAAGCAGTGGGGGCTGGGACAGGAGGGGTATCTCAGGCAGGGAAATGGAAAGCTTCCAGAAGAGCACCCAGGGCCAGGACCATCCTGTCTGGCCTGCAGGCACCAAGTCGGCTGGCATGCTGTCGCTCATGTGGCTCCATGGCCCTTCCTCTAGGCTTTCAAGTCCTTGTACATATTCAGGTGTTTTACCTGGGAAGGGTGGGAACATTTCTGCAGCAGCTGGCCTGGGGCTCGGCCCACGTTTACTCACAGATGCCTCGGCACGGGCCCCCAGCTTTGCAATGAGGACGCTTGTTGTGTGGGGCATGCTGGCTGAATGGGAGATGATTCCCCACCACTGACCAACTTCAGAATTGTTTACAACTGGAGCAAGGGCCCTGATACGGTTTTCCTCTGTGTAACTGGTGGGTTCTGTTTTTTTTTCTTTTTTTCGTTTTTGGTTCAAGGTAGATTTTATTCCTCTTTTTTGTATTTACAGATATAAGCATGGAAATAATTTATTCATATAAATACATGTATGTGAAGGGAAGAATATTTTTTCTGTTTTACTTTTTGTAATTTTGAATTTTATTTTATTTTTTTATACAGCAGGTTCTTTTTGGTTACCTATTTTATACATAGAAATGTATACATGCCAATCCCAATCTCTCAACTCCTCCCACCACCACCCCCCTAACAGCTTTCCCCCCTTGGTGTCCATACGTTTGTTGTCTACATCTGTTGCTCTATTTCTGCCTTGCAAAACGCTTCATCTGTACAACTTTTCTAGGTTCCACATATATGCATTTATATACAGGATTTGTTTTTCTCTTTCTGACTTACTTCACTCTGTATGACAGTCTCTAGATCCATCAACGTCTCTACAAATGACCCAATTTCATTCCTTTTTATGGCTTAGTAATATTCCATTTTATATATGTACCTCATCTTTATGCATTCGTCTGTCTGTGGGCATTTAGGTTGCTTCCATTACCTGGATATTGTAAATAGTGATGCAATGAACATTGCGGTGAATGTCTCTTTTCGTTTTATGGTTTTGTCTGGGTATATGCCCAGTAGTGGGATTGCTGTATTATATGGTAATTCTATTCTTAGTTTTATAAGAAACTCCATAATGTTCTCCACAGTGACTGCATCAATTTACATTCCCAACAATAGTGGAAGAGGTTTCCTTATCTCCGCACCCTTTCCAGCATTTGTTGTTTGTAGATTTTCTGATGATGCCCATTCTAACAGGTGTGAGGTGATACACCATGGATTAGTCTATTTCGTTGAGCAAAGAGTAGGTCTTGTCTATTACATATTTGGCTTATGGAACGGTATGTGTGCTCATTTCAATCTCTGGTTTTATACAGCACCCCAACTCAACTTTCCCGTTAAGCAAGCATAAGTTTTTATCTAAATGTGAGACTCTGCTCGGTTTTGTAATTCAGTTTATGTGTAGCCAAGTTTACACTCCCTCTATTTGTGATATCTTATGATAATTATGTTTCTCTGTGTGACATATTTCTCTTAGAATCATCATACTTAAATCCACTCAATTTGCTGCTACAGGCCTGATGACATTGATTTCATTGCTGAGTGATATTCCGTTGTACGTAAGTAGGACAACTCCTTTATCCATTTTTTTCTTTCTGGGATATTTAATTTGTACTGGACTCAAGGTTCTTGTAAACACAGCAGCCCTGGATATTGTGTTGGCTGTGTCTTGTTGATTTTAATTTTCCTAAGCTATAGGGCCAAAAGTGGAAGTGCCCTAGGCTCTGTAGCTTTGTTTTTTAGATGTTTCAGCATACACTATAAACATCACCAGAGTGTCTGTTGGCAATTTACATCCCGTCCATCAGCATAACAAGGCTCCCTGTTCTCCATGGCCTGTCCTGTGTTTCTGGGTTTTACACTTTTTTCAGATGGCTCTTTTGACGAATGGGAAATGAGAGTTCATTGTAGTGCGGATTTCCATTGCTCGAATTCTTGGTTGGCCACAAAGGGCATATGCGTTTTTTCCTGAATATATTCAGGAAAAAATGTATACGCACTTTTTGTCCAAGTGCATCACTGTCAAAGATCTGCCGCTTTTCACATGCTTTAAATGCAATTCCAATCTACCTCCTGAAATATGATTCCTGCAATTCTGCCTCGTTTTCAAGTCCTCTGTGCAGACTTACTTCAATATATTTTTGCCAATAGCTGTCATTTACAACTCTGCAGGTTTGTGAATTACAGTGCCTGTGATTTCCTTTCTTAACTCGTTTCCTTGAAAGCTGGCCACAGAACCGCAGGTTTGCTTCAGGCCGTAATCAGGGTCCCGCACGGCACTCTGAGCCTTTGGTTAATTCCTCTTCCTGGTGGGAAATTAGAGTTAAATGTGCCCCTCCAGACACCTGCCTCACTCCCAGCCCCTTGGTGATGTGTGTCCTCTGGTTTGAGGCCACATGTGCTGGGTTCCTCACCTTTCGCAGATGTGGCCCCACTGGTGTGTGGACACTCCTGCCTGGTTCCCATCCCCTTGGTGATGTGAGCCCTCCAGTGAGAGTCTGATCCTGGTTGGGCTCCTCACACTTCTGTGAGGTGGGCCCTCTTCTCTGAGGTCACTCCTGCCTGGCTGACACACCCCGCCTTGGCGACGTCGGCCCTCTGGTGGCAGTTGGAGCCCGCTGGGAGCCTCCTCCCCTCAGTGATGAGACCCTCTGGCATCAGGCCCTAACTGCTGGTTACCCACATTTTCTGATACGTGCTAAGTGGTGTGAGGGCACTCCTGCCAGGTTCCCATCCCCATGTGCCTTCTGCTCTATGGTCCCAACACCTGTGTTGTTCACAGTTTCAGGATGTTGGCTCTCTGGTGTTAGTTCACTCAGGCCTAGATCCCATAGACTCTGTGCTCTGAGCCGCCTGCTGGGAGGTTCCTACTGCTGGATTCCTTACCATTTTTATTCTTTGGGTCCTGTGTTTTCATGCTCCTCCTTCCTGACTCACTCCCAGCCCCTTTGTGATGTGGGTCCTCTGGTTTGAGGCCACATGTGCCGGTTTCCTCACCTTTATTGATGTGGCCCCACTGGTGTGAGGACACTCCTGCCTGGTTCCCATCCCCTTGGTGATGGGGGCCCTCTGGTGAGAGTCTGATCCTGGCTGGATTCCTCACCCTTCTGGGAGGTGGGCCCTCTGCTGTGAGGTCACTCCTGCCTGGCTGGCACACATCACCTTGGCGATGTGGGTCCTCAGTTGGGAGTTGGTGCCTGCTGGGAGTCTCCTCCCCTCGGTAATGAGGGCCCTCTGGCGTCAGGCCCTAACTCATGGGCTCCCAAAATTTTCTGATATGTGCCCTGTCGTGCGAGTACACTCCTGCCACGTTCCCATCCCCATGGGGATGTGGGCCTTCTGCTCTGAGGTCCCACCAGCTGGGTTGCTCACAGTGTCATGATGTGAGCCCTCTGCTGTGAGTTCACTGTGGCCTGGATCACATAGGCTCCGTACTCTGGGCCACCTGCTGGGGGGTTCCAACTGCTGGATTCCTCACATTTTTTATTCTGTGGGCCCTGTGTTGTTAGGCTACTCCTGCCTGCCTCACTCGGAGCACCTTGGAAATGTGGGTCCTCTGGTTTAGGCCACATGTGCTGGGTTCGTCACCTTTCTATAATGTGGCCACACTGGTGTGAGGACACTCCTGCCTTGTTCCGGTCCCCTTGGTGATGTGGGCTCTCTGGTGAGAGTCTTATCCTGGCTGGTTTCCTCACCCTTCTGTGAGGTAGGCCCTCTGCTGTGAGGTCACTCCTGCCTGACTGGCACACGTCACCTTGGCGACGTGGGCCCTCAGTTGGGAGTTGGTGCCTGCTGGGAGTCTCCTCCCCTCGGTAATGAGGGCCCTCTGGCGTCAGGCTCTAACTCCTGGGCTCCCAAAATTTTCTGATGTGCGCCCTGTGGTGTGAGTACACTCCTGCCAGGTTTCCAACCCCATGGGAATATGGGCCTTCTGCTCTGAGGTCCCAACGGTGGGTGGCTCAGTTTCATGATGAGGGCCCTCTGGTGTGAGTTCACTCCGGCCTGGATCCCATAGCCTCGCTGCTCCTGGCCGCCTGCGGGGAGGTTCCAACTGCGGGATTCCTCACCTTTTCTCTTCTATGGGCCCTCTGTTTGGAGACTCCTCCTGCCTGACTCACTCCCAGCCCCTTGGTGATGTGTGTCCTCTGGTTTGAGGCCACGTGTGCTGGGTCCCTCACCTTTCGATGATGTGGCCCCGCTGGTGTGAGGACACTCCTGCCTGGTTTCTATCCCCTTGGTGATGTGGGCCCTCTGGTGAGAGTCTGATCCTGGCTGGGTTCCTCACCCTTCTGTGAGGTGGGCCCTCTGCTGTGAGGTCACTACTGACTGGCTGGCACACCCCGCCTTGGCGACATCGGCCCTCTTGTGGCAGTTGGAGCCTGCTGGGAGCCACCTCCCCTCGGTGATGAGGGCTCTCTAGCGTCAGGCCGTAACTGCTGGGTACCCACTTTTTCTGATACGTGCTAAGTGGTGTGAGGACACTCTTGCCATGTTCCCAACCCCATGGGGATGTGGGCCTTCTGCTGTGAGGTCCCAATGGCTGGGTTGCTCACAGTTTCAGTGATCTGGGCCCTCTGCTGTGAGTTCACTGCAGCCTGGATCGCATAGACTTGGTGCTCTGGGCCGCCTGCTGGGAGGTTCCCACTGCAGGATTCCTCAGCTTTTTTATTCTATGGGCCCTGTGTTGTGAGGCTACTCCTGCATGCCTCACTCCGAGCCCCTTGGAGATGTGGGTCTTCTGGTTTAGGCCACATGTGCTGGGTTCCTCACCTTTCTATGATGTGGTCACCCTGGTGTGAAGACAGTCCTGCCTGGTTCTGATCCTCTTGGTGATGTGGGCCCTCTGGTGAGAGTCTAATCCTCTTTGGGTTCCTCACACTTTTTTGAGGTTGGCCCTCTGCTCTGAGGTCACTCCTGCCTGGCTGGCACACCCCGCATTGGTGACGTTGGCCCTCTTGTAGCAGTTGGAGCCTGCTGGTAGCCTCCTCTCCTCGGTGATGAGGGCCCTCTGGCATCAGGCCCTAACTGCTGGGCTCCCCACATTTTCTGATGTGTGCCCACTGGTGCGATGACACTCCTGCTTGGTTCGCTTCCCCATGGGGATGTGGGCCTTGTGCTCTGAGGTCACAATGGCTAGGTTGCTCACAGTTTCATGATGAGGGCCCTCTGTTGTGAGTTCATCATTGCCTGGATCCCATAGCCTCGGTGCTCTGGGCCGCCTGCTGGGATGTTCCAACTGCTGGATTCCTCACCTTTTTTATACAATGGGCCACGTGTTTTGAGGTTCATCCTGCCTGCCTCGCTCCGAGACCCATGGAGATGTGGGTCCTCTGGTTTGAGGCCACATGTGCTGGGTACCTCAACTTGCGATGATGTGGCCCCACGGGTGTGAAGACACTCCTGCCTGGTTCCCAGCCCCTTGCTGATGTGGGCCCTCTGGTGAGAGTCTGATAATGGCTGGGTCCCTTACCCTTCTGTGAGGTGGGCCCTCTGATGTGAGGTCACTCCTGCCTGGCTGGCTCACGTCACCTTGGCGATGTGGGCCCTCTGTTGGCCACTGAAGCATGCTGGGAGCCCCCTACCCTCTTTAAGGAGGGCCTTGGAAAAAACGCATATGCACTTTTTGAACAAGTGCATCATTGTTGAGGTTCTGCCTCTTCTCCTATGCGTTCAGTGCATTTCCCGTCTACCTCCTGAAAGCGTTTTCCTGGAATTCTGCCCCGCTTTCAAGTCCTCTTCGCAGCCTTCCTTCAATATATTTTTGGACGATAGCTGTCATTTATAACTCTGCAGGTTTGTGAATTACAGTGCCCCTGAGCTTTCCTTGTTCAACTCGCTATCTTGTGAGCTGCCTGCACACCCGCAGTATTGCTTCAGGCCCTAATCTGGTTCCGGCACGGCATTCTGAGCCTTTGGTTAATTCCACTTCCTGGTGAGAAATGAGCATTAAATTGCCCGTGCAGACACCTACAGCTAGTCTCTCATTGGTTCTCCCTATTCCTGTTCATCTTGCGCAGAAATTGCAAACTGTGACAAACAGGAGGTTAAAGGCACTGACTCTCCAAGTGGGGAGAGTGTTAGTTAAGCATCTGGAATGGTGAACCCGAGTATAAAGGGACGAAAGTGAGATGCATTTGAAAACGTTTCCCAATCACATGGTGGACCATACTCTGGGTTTCCCATACATGATGTAGCGGAAGGAAGAATCCCTTAAACCTGGAAACTGCGGGACCCTTGGAATGGGTACCATGCAGTATGACTTCAAAGGGTCTGCAATTGCTCACCGAACCTCAACAATACTATCAGGGCGAAGTGTCCGGCCTTATGTCTCCCCAGCACTGGGTGTACATGTGGTAAATCCAGGTTGCATCAGAAGCCCTGAGTGAATTATTTAAGAATTGCTCTCTATTTCACTGTCATTGTGTTTTGTTTTTGAAATTTATTTTGATAATGTGATTTATCGGATTTTCACTGTTGCCTTTAGGCCACTGAACACACGCTGGATTCTCTTATGGACACATATAAATCCATGGGTTTTAAGGGTCTACCTAGGCAGGTATATTCCTAGGCGTTGAATATGGGGTGTTGAGCCCATTTCGTTGAGCAAGCAGTAGGTCTTGTCTATTACATATTTGGCTTATGGAACGGTATCAGTGCGAATTTCAATCTCTGTTTTTATGCAGCACCCGAACTCACCTTTCCCAAAAAGCAAGCATAAGTTGGTTTTCTAAATTTGAGACACTGTTCTGTTTGTAATTCATTTCATGTGTAGCCAAGTTTACATTCCGTGTATTAGTGATATCTTATGATGTTTCTTTTTCTGTGTGACCTATTGCACGTAGAATCATCGTACCTGAATCCACTCATTATGCCGCGACAGGCCTGATGACATAGATTTCATTGCTGAGTGATATTCCATTGTACGTAAGAACCACAACTTCTTTATCCATTTTTCGCCCTCTGGGATATTTAACTTGTACCGTACAAGAGGTTCTTGTAAACAGAGCCGTTCCAAACTTTGGTGTGCCTGTGTGGTTTTGATTTTAATTTCCCTAAGCTATAGGACCATAAGTGGAAGTGCCATAGGCTGTGTTGCTTTGTTTCTTATGTGTTTCAGGAAATACCATACACTTCTCCAGAGTGGCTGTTGGCAATTCACATGCCGACCATCAGGATAACAATGCTCCCTCTTCTCCATGGCCTGTCCTGCCTTTCTGGATTTTACACTTTTTTCAGATGGCCCTTTTGACCGGGGGGCAGAGAGACTTCATTTTAGTGCAGATTTCTTTACACGCTTGCTTGGTTGGCCAAAAAGGGCGTATGCGTTTTTTCCTGATTATATTCAGGAAAAAACGCATACGCCCTTTTTGGCCAAGTGCATCATTGTCGCTGTTCTCCGTCTTTTCCTAGGCTTTAAGTGCAACTCCAGTCTACCCCCTGAAATCGTTTTCCTGAATTTCTGCCCAAATTCTAAGTCCTCTTCACAGACATACTTCAATATATTTTTGGACGATAGCTGTCATTTATAACTCTGCAGGTTTGTGAGTTACAGTGCCCCTGAGCTCCTTTCTTCATCTCGCTAACTTGTGAGCTGGCCGCAAACCCGCAGGATTGCTTCAGGCCCTTATCTGGTTCCAGCAGGGCATGCTGAGCCTTTGGATAATTCCTCTTCCTGGTGGGAAATGAGCGTTAAATTTGCCCGTACAGACACCTACAGCTAGTCTCTCATTGGTTCTCCCTATTCCTGTTCATCTTGCGCAGAAATTGCAAACTGTGCCCAACAGGAGGTTAAAGGCACTGACTCTCCAAGTGGGGAGAGTGTTCGTAAAGGGTCTGGAATGGTGAACCCGAGTAAAAGGGGACGAAAACTGAGATGCATTTGAAAACGTTTGCCAGTCACACGGTGCACCATACTGTGGGTTTCCCATGCATGTTTTAGCTGAAGGAAGAATCCCTTATAACTAGAGAGTTGGGACCCATGGAATGGGTACCATGCAGTATGACTTCAAAGGGTCTGCATTTGCTCATCGAACCTCACCAATGCTATCAGCCCGAAGTGCCCAACCTTATGTCACACTCAGCTCTGGGTGTACATGTGGTAAATCCAGGTTGCATCACAAGCCTGAATGAATTATTTAAGAATTGCTCTCTATTTCACGGTCCTTGTGTTTGGTTTTTGTAATTCATTTTGATAATGGGATTTATCGGATTTTCTCTGCTGCATTCATGTTGCTGTACACACGCTTCATTCCCTAACGGAGACATATAAATCCATGGGTTTGAAGATTCTTACCAGTCAGGTGTATTCCTAGGCATTGAATATGGGGTATTTAGTCAATTTCATTGCGCAAAGGGTAGGCCTTGACTATTACATATTTGGCTTATGGAAAGGTATCTGTGCTAATTTCTATCTCTGGTTTTATGCAGCACCCCAACTCACCTTTCCCCTTAAGCAAGCATACGTTGGTTTTCTAAATTTGAGACCCTGTTCTGTTTTGTAATTTAGTTCATGTGTAGCCAAATTTACATTCCGTGTATTAGTGATATCTTATGATGTTTCATTTTCTGTGTGACTTATTTCACTTAGAATCATCGTACCTGAATGCACTCATTATGCCGCGACGGGCCTGATGACATAGATTTCATTGCTGAGTGATATTCCATTGTACGTACGTACCACAACTTCTTTATCCATTTTTCACATTCTGGGATGTTTAACTTGTACCGTAGACGAGGTTCTTGTAAACAGAGCCGTCCGACACTTTGGGGTGGCTGTGTGTTTTTGATTTTAATTTCCCTAAGCTATAGGACCATAAGTGGAAGTGCCGTAGGCTCTGTAGCTTTGTTTTTTCGGTGTTCCGGGAAACACCATACACTTCTCCAGAGTGGCTGTTGGCAATTTACATCCCGCCCATCAGCATAACAAGGCTCCCTGTTCTCCATGGCCTGTGCTGCCTTTCTGGATTTTACACTTTTTTCAGATGGCCCTTTTGACCGGGGGGCAGTGAGACTTCATTGTAGTGCAGATTTCTTTAAAATGCTTGCTTGGTTGGCCAAAAAGGGCGTATGCGTTTTTTCCTGAATATATTCAGGAGAAAACGCATACGCCCTTTTTGGCCAAGAGCATCATTGTCGACGTTCTGCCTCTTTTCCTATGCTTTAAATGCAATTCCCGTCTACCCCCTGAAATCGTTTTCCTGCAATTCTGCCCCACTTACAAGTCGTCTTCGCAGCCTTCCTTCAATATATTTTTGGACGATAGCTGTCATTTATAACTCTGCAGGTTTGTGAGTTACAGTGCCCCTGAGCTCATTTCTTCAACTCGCTATCTTGTGAGCTGGCCGCAAACCCACAGGATTGCCTCAGGCCCTAATCTGGTTCCGGCACGGCATGCTGAGCCTTTCGTTAATTCCACTTCCTGGTGGGAAATGAGCGTTAAATTTGCCCGTGCAGACACCTAGAGCTAGTCTCTCATTGGTTCTCCCTATTCCTTTTCATCTTGCGCAGAAATTGCAAACTGTGCCCAACAGGAGGTTAAAGGCACTGACTATCCAAGTGGGGAGAGTGTTCGTAAAGGGTCTGGAATGGTGAACCCGAGTAAAAGGGGACGAAAACTGAGATGCATTTGAAAACGTTTGCCAGTCACACGGTGCACCATACTTTGGGTTTCCCATGCATGTTTTAGCTGAAGGAAGAATCCCTTAAACTTGGAGAGTTGGGACCCATGGAATGGGTACCATGCTGTATGACTTCAAAGGGTCTGCATTTGCTCATCGAACCTCACCAATGCTATCAGCCCGAAGTGCCCAACCTTATGTCTCACTCAGCTCTGGGTGTACATGTGGTAAGTCCAGGTTGCATCACAAGCCCTGAATGAATTATTTAAGAATTGCTCTCTATTTCACTGTCCTTGGGTTTTGTTTGTGTAATTCATTTTGTTAATGGGATTTATCGGATTTTCTCTGCTGCATACATGCCGCTGTACACACGCTTCATTCTCTTACGGAGACATATAAATCCATGGGTTTGAAGATTCTTACTAGTCAGGTGTATTCCTAGGCGTTGAATATGGGGTGTTTAGTCCATTTCGTTGAGCAAGGGGTAGGACTTGACTATTACATATTTGGCTTATGGAAAGGTATCTGTGCTAATTTCTATCTCTGGTTTTATGCAGCACCCCAACTCACCTTTCCCCTTAAGCAAGCATAAGTTGGTTTTCTAAATTTGAGACCCTGTTCTGTTTTGTAATTCAGTTCATGTGTAGCCAAGTTTACATTCCGTGTAGTAGTGATATCTTATGATGTTTCATTTTCTGTGTGACTTATTTCACTTAGAATCATCGTACCTGAATCCACTCATTATGCCGCGACGGGCCTGATGACATAGATTTCATTGCTGAGTGATATTCCATTGTACGTACGTACCACAACTTCTTTATCCATTTTTCACATTCTGGGATGTTTAACTTGTACCGTAGATGAGGTTCTTGTGAACAAAGAAGCCAGTCCGACACTTTGGGGTGGCTGTGTGTTTTTGATTTTAATTTCCCTAAGCTATAGGACCATAAGTGGAAGTGCCGTAGGCTCCGTAGCTTTGTTTTTTCGGTGTTCCGGGAAACACCATACACTTCTCCAGGGTGGCTGTTGGCAATTTACATCCCGCCCATCAGCATAACAAGGCTCCCTGTTCTCCATGGCCTGTGCTGCCTTTCTGGATTTTACACTTTTTTCAGATGGCCCTTTTGACCGGGGGGCAGTGAGACTTCATTGTAGTGCAGATTTCTTTAACATGCTTGCTTGGTTGGCCAAAAAGGGCGTATGCGTTTTTTCCTGAATATATTCAGGAAAAAACGCATACGCCCTTTTTGGCCAAGAGCATCATTGTCGACGTTCTGCCTCTTTTCCTATGCTTTAAATGCAATTCCCGTCTACCCCCTGAAATCGTTCTCCTGCAATTCTGCCCCACTTACAAGTCATCTTCGCAGCCTTCCTTCAATATATTTTTGGACGATAGCTGTCATTTATAACTCTGCAGGTTTGTGAGTTACAGTGCCCCTGAGCTCATTTCTTCAACTCGCTATCTTGTGAGCTGGCCGCAAACCCACAGGATTGCCTCAGGCCCTAATCTGGTTCCGGCACGGCATGCTGAGCCTTTGGTTAATTCCTCTTCCTGGTGGGAAATGAGCGTTAAATTTGCCCGTGCAGACACCTAGAGCTAGTCTCTCATTGGTTCTCCCTCTTCCTTTTCATCTTGCGCAGAAATTGCAAACTGTGCCCAACAGGAGGTTAAAGGCACTGACTCTCCAAGTGGGGAGAGTGTTCGTAAAGGGTCTGGAATGGTGAACCCGAGTAAAAGGGGACGAAAACTGAGATGCATTTGAAAACGTTTGCCAGTCACACGGTGCAGCATACTGTGGGTTTCCCATGCATGTTTTAGCTGAAGGAAGAATCCCTTAAACTTGGAGAGTTGGGACCCATGGAATGGGTACCATGCTGTATGACTTCACAGGGTCTGAATTTGCTCATCGAACCTCACCAATGCTATCAGCCCGAAGTGCCCAACCTTATGTCTCACTCAGCTCTGGGTGTAGATGTGGTAAATCCAGGTTGCATCACAAGCCCTGAATGAATTATTTAAGAATTGCTCTCTATTTCACTGTCCTTGGGTTTTGTTTGTGTAATTCATTTTGTTAATGGGATTTATCGGATTTTCTCTGCTGCATACATGCCGCTGTACACACGCTTCATTCTCTTACGGAGACATATAAATCCATGGGTTTGAAGATTCTTACTAGTCAGGTGTATTCCTAGGCGTTGAATATGTGGTGTTTCGTCCATTTCGTTGAGCAAGGGGTAGGTCTTGACTATTACATATTTGGCTTATGGAAAGGTATCTGTGCTAATTTCTATCTCTGGTTTTATGCAGCACCCCAACTCACCTTTCCCCTTAAGCAAGCATAAGTTGGTTTTCTATATTTGAGACCCTGTTCTGTTTTGTAATTCAGTTCATGTGTAGCCAAGATTACATTCGGTGTATTAGTGATATATTATGATGTTTCATTTTCTGTGTGACTTATTTCACTTAGAATCATCGTACCTGAATCCACTCATTATGCCACGACGGGCCAGATGACATAGACTTCATTGGTGAGTGATATTCCATTGTACGTTGCGTACCACAACTTCTTTATCCATTTTTCGCTTTCTGGGATATTTAACTTGTACGGTAGACGAGGTTCTTGTAAACAGAGCCGTCTAAAACTTTGGGGTGGCTGTGTGTTTTTGATTTTAATTTCCCTAAGCTATAGGACCATAAGTGGAAGTGCCGTAGGCTCCGTTGCTTTGTTTTTTAGGTGTTTCAGGAAACACCATACACTTCTCCAGAGTGGCTGTTGGCAATTTACATCCCACCCATCAGCATAACAAGGCTCCCTGTTCTCCATGGCCTGTGCAGCATTTCTGGATTTTACACTTTTTTCAGATGGCCCTTTTGACCGGGGGGCAGTGAGACTTCATTGTAGTGCAGATTTCTTTAACATGGTTGCTTGGTTGGCCAAAAAGGGCGTATGCGTTTTTTCCTGAATATATTCAGGAAAAAACGCGTACGCTCTTTTTGGCCAAGTGCATCATTGTCGACGTTCTGCCTCTTTTCCTATGCTTTAAATGCAATTCCAGTCTACCCCATGAAATCGTTTTCCTGAAATTCTGCCCCGCTTTCAAGTCCTCTTCGCAGCCTTCCTTCAATATATTTTTGGACGATAGCTGTCATTTACAACACTGCAGGTTTTGAATTACAGTGCCCCGGAGCTCCTTTCTTCAAATCGCTTTCTTGTGAGCTGGCCGCAAACCCTCAGGATTGCTTCAGGCCCTAATCTGGTTCTGGCACAGCATGCTGAGCCTTCGGTTAATTCCTGCTTTCCTGGTGGGAAATGAGCGTTAAATTTGCCCGTGCAGACACCTACAGCTAGTCTCTCATTGGTTCTCCCTATTCCTGTTCATCTTGCGCAGAAATTGCAAACTGTGCCAAACAGGAGGTTAAAGGCACTGACTCTCCAAGTGGGGAGAGTGTTAGTAAAGGGTCTGGAATTGTGAACCCGAGTAAAGGGGACGAAAACTGAGATGCATTTGAAAACGTTTCCCGGTCACACGGTGCACCATACTGTGGGTTTCCCATGCATGTTTTAGCTGAAGGAAGAATCGCTTAAACCTGGAGAGTTGGGACCCATGGAATGGGTACCATGCAGTATGACTTCAAATGGTCTGCATTTGCTCATCGAACCTCAGCAATGCTATCAGCCCGAAGTGTCCAACTTTATGTCTCACTCAGCTCTGGGTGTAGATGAGGTAAATCCAGGTTGCATCACAAGCCCTGAATGAATTATTTAAGAATTGCTCTCTATTTCACTGTCATTGTGTTTTGTTTTTGTAATTCATTTTGATAATAGGATTTATCGGATTTTCTCTGCTGCATTCATGCAGCTGTACACACGCTTCATTCTCTTATGGAGACATATAAATCCATGGGTTTGAAGATTCTTACTAGTCAGGTGTATTCCTAGGCGTTGAATATAGGGTGTTTAGCCCATTTCGTTGAGCAAGGTGTAGGTCTTGACTATTACATATTTGACGTATGGAATGGTATCTGTGCTAATTTCTATCTCTGGTTTTATGCAGCACCCCAACTCACCTTTCCCCTTAAGCAAGCATAAGTTGGTTTTCTAAATTTGAGACCCTGTTCTGTTTTGTAATTCAGTTCATGTGTAGCCAAGATTACATTCGGTGTGTTAGTGATATCTTATGATGTTTCATTTTCTGTGTGACTTATTTCACTTAGAATCATCGTACCTGAATCCACTCATTACACCACGACGGGCCAGATGACATAGCTTTCCTTGGTGACTGATATTCCATTGTACGTACGTACCACAACTTCTTTATCCATTTTTCGCTTTCTGGGATATTTAACTTGTACCGTAGAAGAGGTTCTTGTAAACAGAGCCATCTGAAACTTTGGCTTGGCTGTGTGTTTTTGATTTAAATTTCCCTAAGCTATAGGACCATAAGTGGAAGTGCCGTAGGCTCTGTTGCTTTGTTTTTTAGGTGTTTCAGGAAACACCATACACTTCTCCAGAGTGGCTGTTGGCAATTTACATCCCGCCCATCAGCATAACAAGGCTCCCTGTTCTCCATGGCCTGTGCTGCCTTTCTGGATTTTACACTTTTTTCAGATGGCCCTTTTGACCGGGGGGCAGTGAGACTTCATTGTAGTGCAGATTTCTTTAACATGCTTGCTTGGTTGGCCAAAAAGGGCGTATGCGTTTTTTCCTGAATATATTCAGGAAAAAACGCATACGCCCTTTTTGGCCAAGTGCATCATTGTCGACGTTCTGCCTCTTTTCCTATGCTTTAAATGCAATTCCAGTCTACCCCCTGAAATCGTTTTCCTGCAATTCTGCCCGCTTTCAAGTCCTCTTCGCAGGCTTCCTTCAATATATTTTTGGACGATAGCTGTCATTTATAACTCTGCAGGTTTGTGAATTAGAGTGCCCCGGAGCTCCTTTCTTCAAATCGCTTTCTTGTGAGCTGGCCGCAAACTCGCAGGGTTGCTTCAGGCCCTAATCTGGTTCCGGCACGGCATGCTGAGCGTTTGGTTAATTCCTCTTCCTGGTGGGAAATGAGCATTAAATTTGCCCGTGCAGACACCTACAGCTAGTCTCTCATTTGTTCTCCCTATTCCTGTTCATCTTGCGCAGAAATTGCAAACTGTGCCAAACAGCAGGTTAAAGGCACTGACTCTCCAAGTGGGTAGAGTGTTAGTAAAGGGTCTGGAATTGTGAACCCGAGTAAAAGGGGACGAAAACTGAGATGCATTTGAAAACGTTTCCCGGTCACACGGTGCACCATACTGTGGGTTTCCCATGCATGTTTTAGCTGAAGGAAGAATCGCTTAAACCTGGAGAGTTGGGACCCATGGAATGGGTACCATGCAGTATGACTTCAAATGGTCTGCATTTGCTTTTCGAACCTCACCAATGCTATCAGCCCGAAGTGTCCAACTTTATGTCTCACTCAGCTCTGGGTGTAGATGAGGTAAATCCAGGTTGCATCACAAGCCCTGAATGAATTATTTAAGAATTGCTCTCTATTTCACTGTCATTGTGTTTTGTTTTTGTAATTCATTTTGATAATAGGATTTATCGGATTTTCTCTGCTACCTTCATGCAGCTGTACACACGCTTGATTCTCTTATGGAGACATATAAATCCATGGGTTTGAAGATTCTTACTAGTCAGGTGTATTCCTAGGCGTTGAATATAGGTGCTTTAGCCCATTTCGTTGAGCAAGGTGTAGGTCTTGACTATTACATATTTGACGTATGGAATGGTATCTGTGCTAATTTCTATCTCTGGTTTTATGCAGCACCCCAACTCACCTTTCCCCTTAAGCAAACATAAGTTGGTTTTCTAAATTTGAGACCCTGTTCTGTTTTGTAATTCAGTTCATGTGTAGCCAAGATTACATTCGGTGTATTAGAGATAACTTACGATGTTTCATTTTCTGTGTGACTTATTTCTCTTAGAATCATCGTACCTGAATCCACTCATTATGCCACGACGGGCCAGATGACATAGATTTCATTGGTGAGTGATATTCCATTGTACGTACGTACCACAACTTCTTTATCCATTTTTCGCTTTCTGGGATATTTAACTTGTACCGTAGACGAGGTTCTTGTAAACAGAGCCGTCTGAAACTTTGGGGTGGCTGTGTGTTTTTTATTTTAATTTCCCTAAGCTATAGGACCATAAGTGGAAGTGCCGTAGGCTCCGTTGCTTTGTTTTTTTAGGTGTTTAGGAAACACCATACACTTCTCCAGAGTGGCTGTTGGCAATTTACATCCCACCCATGAGCATAACAAGGCTCCCTGTTCTCCATGGCCTGTGCTGCCTTTCTGGATTTTACACTTTTTTCAGATGGCCCTTTTGACCGGGGGGCAGTGAGACTTCATTGTAGTGCAGATTTCTTTAACATGCTTGCTTGGTTGGCCAAAAAGGGCGTATGCGTATATTCCGGAAAAAACGCATACGCCCTTTTTGGCCAAGTGCATCATTGTCGACGTTCTGCCTCTTTTCCTATGCTTTAAATGCAATTCCAGTCTACCCCCTGAAATCGTTTTCCTGCAATTCTGCCCCGCTTTCAAGTCCTCTTCGCAGCCTTCCTTCAATATATTTTTGGACGATAGCTGTCATTTATAACTCTGCAGGTTTGTGAATTAGAGTGCCCCGGGAGCTTTACTTCTTCAAATCGCTTTCTTGTGAGCTGGCCGCAAACTCGCAGGGTTGCTTCAGGCCCTAATCTGGTTCCGGCACGGCATGCTGAGCGTTTGGTTAATTCCTCTTCCTGGTGGGAAATGAGCGTTAAATTTGCCCGTGCAGACACCTACAGCTAGTCTCTCATTGGTTCTCCCTATTCCTGTTCATCTTGCGCAGAAATTGCAAACTGTGCCAAACAGCAGGTTAAAGGCACTGACTCTCCAAGTGGGTAGAGTGTTAGTAAAGGGTCTGGAATTGTGAACCCGAGTAAAAGGGGGCGAAAACTGAGATGCATTTGAAAACGTTTCCCGGTCACACGGTGCACCATACTGTGGGTTTCCCATGCATGTTTTAGCTGAAGGAAGAATCGCTTAAACCTGGAGAGTTGGGACCCATGGAATGGGTACCATGCAGTATGACTTCAAATGGTCTGCATTTGCTCTTCGAACCTCACCAATGCTATCAGCCCGAAGTGTCCAACTTTATGTCTCACTCAGCTCTGGGTGTAGATGAGGTAAGTCCAGGTTGCATCACAAGCCCTGAATGAATTATTTAAGAATTGCTCTCTATTTCACTGTCATTGTGTTTTGTTTTTGTAATTCATTTTGATAATAGGATTTATCGGATTTTCTCTGCTACCTTCATGCAGCTGTACACACGCTTGATTCTCTTATGGAGACATATAAATCCATGGGTTTGAAGATTCTTACTAGTCAGGTGTATTCCTAGGCGTTGAATACTGAGGAGTCTGGCCCATTTCGTTGAGCAAGGTGTAGGTCTTGACTATTACATATTTGACGTATGGAATGGTATCTGTGCTAATTTCTATCTCTGGTTTTATGCAGCACCCCAACTCACCTTTCCCCTTAAGCAAACATAAGTTGGTTTTCTAAATTTGAGACCCTGTTCTGTTTTGTAATTCAGTTCATGTGTAGCCAAGATTACATTCGGTGTATTAGAGATAACTTACGATGTTTCATTTTCTGTGTGACTTATTTCTCTTAGAATCATGGTACCTGAATCCACTCATTATGCCACGACGGGCCAGATGACATAGATTTCATTGGTGAGTGATATTCCATTGTACGTACGTACCACAACTTCTTTATCCATTTTTCGCTTTCTGGGATATTTAACTTGTACCGTAGACGAGGTTCTTGTAAACAGAGCCGTCTGAAACTTTGGGGTGGCTGTGTGTTTTTTATTTTAATTTCCCTAAGCTATAGGACCATAAGTGGAAGTGCCGTAGGCTCCGTTGCTTTGTTTTTTAGGTGTTTCAGGAAACACCATACACTTCTCCAGAGTGGCTGTTGGCAATTTACATCCCACCCATGAGCATAACAAGGCTCCCTGTTCTCCATGGCCTGTGCTGCCTTTCTGGATTTTACACTTTTTTCAGATGGCCCTTTTGACCGGGGGGCAGTGAGACTTCATTGTAGTGCAGATTTCTTTAACATGCTTGCTTGGTTGGCCAAAAAGGGCGTATGCGTTTTTTCCTGAATATATTCAGGAAAAAACGCATACGTCCTTTTTGGCCAAGTGCATCATTGTCGACGTTCTGCCTCTTTTCCTATGCTTTAAATGCAATTCCAGTCTAACCCCTGAAATCGTATTCCTGCAATTTTGCCCCGCTTTCAAGTCCTCTTCGCAGCCTTCCTTCAATATATTTTTGGACGATAGCTGTCATTTATAACTCTGCAGGTTTGTGAATTACAGTGCCCCTGAGCTCCTTTCTTCAAATCGCTTTCTTTTGAGCTGGCCGCAAACCCGCAGGATTGCTTCAGGCCCTAATCTGGTTCCGGCACGGCATGCTGAGCGTTTGGTTAATTCCTCTTCCTGGTTGGAAATGAACGTTAAATTTGCCCGTGCAGACACCTACAGCTAGTCTCTCATTGGTTCTTCCTATTCCTATTCCTCTTGCGCAGAAATTGCAAACTGTGCCAAACAGCAGGTTAAAGGCACTGACTCTCCAAGTGGGGAGAGTGTTTGTAAAGGGTCTGGAATTCTGAACCCGAGTAAACGGGGACAAAAACTGAGATGCATTTGAAAATGTTTCCCGGTCACATGGTGCACCATACTGTGGGCTTCCCATGCATGCTTTACCTGAAGGAAGAATCGCTTAAACCTGGAGAGTTGGGACCCATGGAATGGGTACCATGTAGTATGACTTCAAATGGTCTGCATTTGCTCATCGAACCTCACCAATGCTATCAGCCCGAAGTGTCCAACCTTTAGGTCTCACTCAGCTCTGGGTTTAGATGAGGTAAATCCAGGTTGCATCACAAGCCCTGAATGAATTATTTAAGAATTGCTCTCTATTTCACTGTCATTGTGTTTTGTTTTTGTAATTCATTTTGATAATAGGATTTATCGGATTTTCTCTGCTGCCTTCATGCAGCTGTACACATGCTTGATTCTCTTATGGAGACATATAAATCCATGGGTTTGAAGATTCTTACTAGTCAGGTGTATTCCTAGGCGTTGAATATAGGGTGTTTAGCCCATTTCGTTGAGCAAGGGGTAGGTCTTGACTATTACATATTTGACGTATGGAATGGTATCTGTGCTAATTTCTATCTCTGGTTTTATGCAGCACCCCAACTCACCTTTCCCCTTAAGCAAACATAAGTTGGTTTTCTAAATTTGAGACCCTGTTCTGTTTTGTAATTCAGTTCATGTGTAGCCAAGATTACATTCGGTGTGTTAGTGATATCTTATGATGTTTCATTTTCTGTGTGACTTATTTCACTTAGAATCATCGTACCTGAATCCACTCATTACACCACGACGGGCCAGATGACATAGCTTTCCTTGGTGACTGATATTCCATTGTACGTACGTACCACAACTTCTTTATCCATTTTTCGCTTTCTGGGATATTTAACTTGTACCGTAGAAGAGGTTCTTGTAAACAGAGCCGTCTGAAACTTTGGCTTGGCTGTGTGTTTTTGATTTAAATTTCCCTAAGCTATAGGACCATAAGTGGAAGTGCCGTAGGCTCTGTTGCTTTGTTTTTTAGGTGTTTCAGGAAACACCATACACTTCTCCAGTGTGGCTGTTGGCAATTTACATCCCGCCCATCAGCATAACAAGGCTCCCTGTTCTCCATGGCCTGTGCTGCCTTTCTGGATTTTACACTTTTTTCAGATGGCCCTTTTGACCGGGGGGCAGTGAGACTTCATTGTAGTGCAGATTTCTTTAACATGCTTGCTTGGTTGGCCAAAAAGGGCGTATGCGTTTTTTCCTGAATATATTCAGGAAAAAACGCATACGCCCTTTTTGGCCAAGTGCATCATTGTCGACGTTCTGCCTCTTTTCCTATGCTTTAAATGCAATTCCAGTCTACCCCCTGAAATCGTTTTCCTGCAATTCTGCCCCGCTTTCCAGTCCTCTTCGCAGGCTTCCTTCAATATATTTTTGGACGATAGCTGTCATTTATAACTCTGCAGGTTTGTGAATTAGAGTGCCCTGGAGCTCCTTTCTTCAAATCGCTTTCTTGTGAGCTGGCCGCAAGCTCGCAGGGTTGCTTCAGGCCCTAATCTGGTTCCGGCACGGCATGCTGAGCGTTTGGTTAATTCCTCTTCCTGGTGGGAAATGAGCATTAAATTTGCCCGTGCAGACACCTACAGCTAGTCTCTCATTTGTTCTCCCTATTCCTGTTCATCTTGCGCAGAAATTGCAAACTGTGCCAAACAGCAGGTTAAAGGCACTGACTCTCCAAGTGGGTAGAGTGTTAGTAAAGGGTCTGGAATTGTGAACCCGAGTAAAAGGGGACGAAAACTGAGATGCATTTGAAAACGTTTCCCGGTCACACGGTGCACCATACTGTGGGTTTCCCATGCATGTTTTAGCTGAAGGAAGAATCGCTTAAACCTGGAGAGTTGGGACCCATGGAATGGGTACCATGCAGTATGACTTCAAATGGTCTGCATTTGCTCTTCGAACCTCACCAATGCTATCAGCCCGAAGTGTCCAAGTTTATGTCTCACTCAGCTCTGGGTGTAGATGAGGTAAATCCAGGTTGCATCACAAGCCCTGAATGAATTATTTAAGAATTGCTCTCTATTTCACTGTCATTGTGTTTTGTTTTTGTAATTCATTTTGATAATAGGATTTATCGGATTTTCTCTGCTACCTTCATGCAGCTGTACACACGCTTGATTCTCTTATGGAGACATATAAATCCATGGGTTTGAAGATTCTTACTAGTCAGGTGTATTCCTAGGCGTTGAATATAGGGTGTTTAGCCCATTTCGTTGAGCAAGGTGTAGGTCTTGACTATTACATATTTGACGTATGGAATGGTATCTGTGCTAATTTCTATCTCTGGTTTTATGCATAGCATCCTCAACTCACCTTTCCCCTTAAGCAAACATAAGTTGGTTTTCTAAATTTGAGACCCTGTTCTGTTTTGTAATTCAGTTCATGTGTAGCCAAGATTACATTCGGTGTATTAGAGATAACTTACGATGTTTCATTTTCTGTGTGACTTATTTCTCTTAGAATCATCGTACCTGAATCCACTCATTATGCCACGACGGGCCAGATGACATAGATTTCATTGGTGAGTGATATTCCATTGTACGTACGTACCACAACTTCTTTATCCATTTTTCGCTTTCTGGGATATTTAACTTGTACCGTAGACGAGGTTCTTGTAAACAGAGCCGTCTGAAACTTTGGGGTGGCTGTGTGTTTTTTATTTTAATTTCCCTAAGCTATAGGACCATAAGTGGAAGTGCCGTAGGCTCCGTTGCTTTGTTTTTTAGGTGTTTCAGGAAACACCATACACTTCTCCAGAGTGGCTGTTGGCAATTTACATCCCACCCATGACATTAACAAGGCTCCCTGTTCTCCATGGCCTGTGCTGCCTTTCTGGATTTTACACTTTTTTCAGATGGCCCTTTTGACCGGGGGGCAGTGAGACTTCATTGTAGTGCAGATTTCTTTAACATGCTTGCTTGGTTGGCCAAAAAGGGCGTATGCGTATATTCCGGAAAAAACGCATACGCCCTTTTTGGCCAAGTGCATCATTGTCGACGTTCTGCCTCTTTTCCTATGCTTTAAATGCAATTCCAGTCTAACCCCTGAAATCGTTTTCCTGCAATTTTGCCCCGCTTTCAAGTCCTCTTCGCAGCCTTCCTTCAATATATTTTTGGACGATAGCTGTCATTTATAACTCTGCAGGTTTGTGAATTACAGTGCCCCTGAGCTCCTTTCTTCAAATCGCTTTCTTTTGAGCTGGCCGCAAACCCGCAGGATTGCTTCAGGCCCTAATCTGGTTCCGGCACGGCATGCTGAGCGTTTGGTTAATTCCTCTTCCTGGTTGGAAATGAGCGTTAAATTTGCCCGTGCAGAAACCTACAGCTAGTCTCTCATTGGTTCTTCCTATTCCTATTCCTCTTGCGCAGAAATTGCAAACTGTGCCAAACAGCAGGTTAAAGGCACTGACTCTCCAAGTGGGGAGAGTGTTTGTAAAGGGTCTGGAATTCTGAACCCGAGTAAACGGGGACAAAAACTGAGATGCATTTGAAAATGTTTCCCGGTCACACGGTGCACCATACTGTGGGCTTCCCATGCATGCTTTACCTGAAGGAAGAATCGCTTAAACCTGGAGAGTTGGGACCCATGGAATGGGTACCATGTAGTATGACTTCAAATGGTCTGCATTTGCTCATCGAACCTCACCAATGCTATCAGCCCGAAGTGTCCAACCTTAGGTCTCACTCAGCTCTGGGTTTAGATGAGGTAAATCCAGGTTGCATCACAAGCCCTGAATGAATTATTTAAGAATTGCTCTCTATTTCACTGTCATTGTGTTTTGTTTTTGTAATTCATTTTGATAATAGGATTTATCGGATTTCTTTGCTGCCTTCATGCAGCTGTACACATGCTTGATTCTCTTATGGAGACATATAAATCCATGGGTTTGAAGATTCTTACTAGTCAGGTGTATTCCTAGGCGTTGAATATAGGGTGTTTAGCCCATTTCGTTCAGCAAGGGGTAGGTCTTGACTATTACATATTTGACGTATGGAATGGTATCTGTGCTAATTTCTATCTCTGGTTTTATGCAGCACCCCAACTCACCTTTCCCCTTAAGCAAACATAAGTTGGTTTTCTAAATTTGAGACCCTGTTCTGTTTTGTAATTCAGTTCATGTGTAGCCAAGATAACATTCGGTGTATTAGTGATATATTATGATGTTTCATTTTCTGTGTGACTTATTTCACTTAGAATCATCGTACCTGAATCCACTCATTATGCCACGACGGGCCAGATGACATAGACTTCATTGGTGAGTGATATTCCATTGTACGTACGTACCACAACTTCTTTATCCATTTTTCGCTTTCTGGGATATTTAACTTGTACCGTAGAAGAGGTTCTTGTAAACAGAGCCATCTGAAACTTTGGCTTGGCTGTGTGTTTTTGATTTAAATTTCCCTAAGCTATAGGACCATAAGTGGAAGTGCCGTAGGCTCTGTTGCTTTGTTTTTTAGGTGTTTCAGGAAACACCATACACTTCTCCAGAGTGGCTGTTGGCAATTTACATCCTGCCCATCAGCATAACAAGGCTCCCTGTTCTCCATGGCCTGTGCTGCCTTTCTGGATTTTACACTTTTTTCAGATGGCCCTTTTGACCGGGGGGCAGTGAAACTTCATTGTAGTGCAGATTTCTTTAACATGCTTGCTTGGTTGGCCAAAAAGGGCGTATGCGTTTTTTCCTGAATATATTCAGGAAAAAACGCATACGCCCTTTTTGGCCAAGTGCATCATTGTCGACGTTCTGCCTCTTTTCCTATGCTTTAAATGCAATTCCAGTCTACCCCCTGAAATCGTTTTCCTGCAATTCTGCCCCGCTTTCAAGTCCTCTTCGCAGGCTTCCTTCAATATATTTTTGGACGATAGCTGTCATTTATAACTCTGCAGGTTTGTGAATTAGAGTGCCCCGGAGCTCCTTTCTTCAAATCGCTTTCTTGTGAGCTGGCCGCAAACTCGCAGGGTTGCTTCAGGCCCTAATCTGGTTCCGGCACGGCATGCTGAGCGTTTGGTTAATTCCTCTTCCTGGTGGGAAATGAGCGTTAAATTTGCCCGTGCAGACACCTACAGCTAGTCTCTCATTGGTTCTCCCTATTCCTGTTCATCTTGCGCAGAAATTGCAAACTGTGCCAAACAGCAGGTTAAAGGCACTGACTCTCCAAGTGGGTAGAGTGTTAGTAAAGGGTCTGGAATTGTGAACCCGAGTAAAAGGGGACGAAAACTGAGATGCATTTGAAAACGTTTCCCGGTCACACGGTGCACCATACTGTGGGTTTCCCATGCATGTTTTAGCTGAAGGAAGAATCGCTTAAACCTGGAGAGTTGGGACCCATGGAATGGGTACCATGCAGTATGACTTCAAATGGTCTGCATTTGCTCTTCGAACCTCACCAATGCTATCAGCCCGAAGTGTCCAACTTTATGTCTCACTCAGCTCTGGGTGTAGATGAGGTAAGTCCAGGTTGCATCACAAGCCCTGAATGAATTATTTAAGAATTGCTCTCTATTTCACTGTCATTGTGTTTTGTTTTTGTAATTCATTTTGATAATAGGATTTATCGGATTTTCTCTGCTACCTTCATGCAGCTGTACACACGCTTGATTCTCTTATGGAGACATATAAATCCATGGGTTTGAAGATTCTTACTAGTCAGGTGTATTCCTAGGCGTTGAATATAGGGTGTTTAGCCCATTTCGTTGAGCAAGGTGTAGGTCTTGACTATTACATATTTGACGTATGGAATGGTATCTGTGCTAATTTCTATCTCTGGTTTTATGCAGCACCCCAACTCACCTTTCCCCTTAAGCAAACATAAGTTGGTTTTCTAAATTTGAGACCCTGTTCTGTTTTGTAATTCAGTTCATGTGTAGCCAAGATTACATTCGGTGTATTAGAGATAACTTATGATGTTTCATTTTCTGTGTGACTTATTTCTCTTAGAATCATCGTACCTGAATCCACTCATTATGCCACGACGGGCCAGATGACATAGATTTCATTGGTGAGTGATATTCCATTGTACGTACGTACCACAACTTCTTTATCCATTTTTCGCTTTCTGGGATATTTAACTTGTACCGTAGACGAGGTTCTTGTAAACAGAGCCGTCTGAAACTTTGGGGTGGCTGTGTGTTTTTTATTTTAATTTCCCTAAGCTATAGGACCATAAGTGGAAGTGCCGTAGGCTCCGTTGCTTTGTTTTTTAGGTGTTTCAGGAAACACCATACACTTCTCCAGAGTGGCTGTTGGCAATTTACATCCCACCCATGAGCATAACAAGGCTCCCTGTTCTCCATGGCCTGTGCTGCCTTTCTGGATTTTACACTTTTTTCAGATGGCCCTTTTGACCGGGGGGCAGTGAGACTTCATTGTAGTGCAGATTTCTTTAACATGCTTGCTTGGTTGGCCAAAAAGGGCGTATGCGTATATTCCAGAAAAAACGCATACGCACTTTTTGGCCAAGTGCATCATTGTCGACGTTCTGCCTCTTTTCCTATGCTTTAAATGCAATTCCAGTCTAACCCCTGAAATCGTTTTCCTGCAATTTTGCCCCGCTTTCAAGTCCTCTTCGCAGCCTTCCTTCAATATATTTTTGGACGATAGCTGTCATTTATAACTCTGCAGGTTTGTGAATTACAGTGCCCCTGAGCTCCTTTCTTCAAATCGCTTTCTTTTGAGCTGGCCGCAAACCCGCAGGATTGCTTCAGGCCCTAATCTGGTTCCGGCACGGCATGCTGAGCGTTTGGTTAATTCCTCTTCCTGGTTGGAAATGAACGTTAAATTTGCCCGTGCAGAAACCTACAGCTAGTCTCTCATTGGTTCTTCCTATTCCTATTCCTCTTGCGCAGAAATTGCAAACTGTGCCAAACAGCAGGTTAAAGGCACTGACTCTCCAAGTGGGGAGAGTGTTTGTAAAGGGTCTGGAATTCTGAACCCGAGTAAACGGGGACAAAAACTGAGATGCATTTGAAAATGTTTCCCGGTCACACGGTGCACCATACTGTGGGCTTCCCATGCATGCTTTACCTGAAGGAAGAATCGCTTAAACCTGGAGAGTTGGGACCCATGGAATGGGTACCATGCAGTATGACTTCAAATGGTCTGCATTTGCTCTTCGAACCTCACCAATGCTATCAGCCCGAAGTGTCCAAGTTTATGTCTCACTCAGCTCTGGGTGTAGATGAGGTAAATCCAGGTTGCATCACAAGCCCTGAATGAATTATTTAAGAATTGCTCTCTATTTCACTGTCATTGTGTTTTGTTTTTGTAATTCATTTTGATAATAGGATTTATCGGATTTTCTCTGCTACCTTCATGCAGCTGTACACACGCTTGATTCTCTTATGGAGACATATAAATCCATGGGTTTGAAGATTCTTACTAGTCAGGTGTATTCCTAGGCGTTGAATATAGGGTGTTTAGCCCATTTCGTTGAGCAAGGTGTAGGTCTTGACTATTACATATTTGACGTATGGAATGGTATCTGTGCTAATTTCTATCTCTGGTTTTATGCAGCACCCCAACTCACCTTTCCCCTTAAGCAAACATAAGTTGGTTTTCTAAATTTGAGACCCTGTTCTGTTTTGTAATTCAGTTCATGTGTAGCCAAGATTACATTCGGTGTATTAGAGATAACTTACGATGTTTCATTTTCTGTGTGACTTATTTCTCTTAGAATCATCGTACCTGAATCCACTCATTATGCCACGACGGGCCAGATGACATAGATTTCATTGGTGAGTGATATTCCATTGTACGTACGTACCACAACTTCTTTATCCATTTTTCGCTTTCTGGGATATTTAACTTGTACCGTAGACGAGGTTCTTGTAAACAGAGCCGTCTGAAACTTTGGGGTGGCTGTGTGTTTTTTATTTTAATTTCCCTAAGCTATAGGACCATAAGTGGAAGTGCCGTAGGCTCCGTTGCTTTGTTTTTTAGGTGTTTCAGGAAACACCATACACTTCTCCAGAGTGGCTGTTGGCAATTTACATCCCACCCATGACATTAACAAGGCTCCCTGTTCTCCATGGCCTGTGCTGCCTTTCTGGATTTTACACTTTTTTCAGATGGCCCTTTTGACCGGGGGGCAGTGAGACTTCATTGTAGTGCAGATTTCTTTAACATGCTTGCTTGGTTGGCCAAAAAGGGCGTATGCGTATATTCCGGAAAAAACGCATACGCCCTTTTTGGCCAAGTGCATCATTGTCGACGTTCTGCCTCTTTTCCTATGCTTTAAATGCAATTCCAGTCTAACCCCTGAAATCGTTTTCCTGCAATTTTGCCCCGCTTTCAAGTCCTCTTCGCAGCCTTCCTTCAATATATTTTTGGACGATAGCTGTCATTTATAACTCTGCAGGTTTGTGAATTACAGTGCCCCTGAGCTCCTTTCTTCAAATCGCTTTCTTTTGAGCTGGCCGCAAACCCGCAGGATTGCTTCAGGCCCTAATCTGGTTCCGGCACGGCATGCTGAGCGTTTGGTTAATTCCTCTTCCTGGTTGGAAATGAGCGTTAAATTTGCCCGTGCAGAAACCTACAGCTAGTCTCTCATTGGTTCTTCCTATTCCTATTCCTCTTGCGCAGAAATTGCAAACTGTGCCAAACAGCAGGTTAAAGGCACTGACTCTCCAAGTGGGGAGAGTGTTTGTAAAGGGTCTGGAATTCTGAACCCGAGTAAACGGGGACAAAAACTGAGATGCATTTGAAAATGTTTCCCGGTCACACGGTGCACCATACTGTGGGCTTCCCATGCATGCTTTACCTGAAGGAAGAATCGCTTAAACCTGGAGAGTTGGGACCCATGGAATGGGTACCATGTAGTATGACTTCAAATGGTCTGCATTTGCTCATCGAACCTCACCAATGCTATCAGCCCGAAGTGTCCAACCTTAGGTCTCACTCAGCTCTGGGTTTAGATGAGGTAAATCCAGGTTGCATCACAAGCCCTGAATGAATTATTTAAGAATTGCTCTCTATTTCACTGTCATTGTGTTTTGTTTTTGTAATTCATTTTGATAATAGGATTTATCGGATTTTCTCTGCTGCCTTCATGCAGCTGTACACATGCTTGATTCTCTTATGGAGACATATAAATCCATGGGTTTGAAGATTCTTACTAGTCAGGTGTATTCCTAGGCGTTGAATATAGGGTGTTTAGCCCATTTCGTTCAGCAAGGGGTAGGTCTTGACTATTACATATTTGACGTATGGAATGGTATCTGTGCTAATTTCTATCTCTGGTTTTATGCAGCACCCCAACTCACCTTTCCCCTTAAGCAAACATAAGTTGGTTTTCTAAATTTGAGACCCTGTTCTGTTTTGTAATTCAGTTCATGTGTAGCCAAGATAACATTCGGTGTATTAGTGATATATTATGATGTTTCATTTTCTGTGTGACTTATTTCACTTAGAATCATCGTACCTGAATCCACTCATTATGCCACGACGGGCCAGATGACATAGACTTCATTGGTGAGTGATATTCCATTGTACGTACGTACCACAACTTCTTTATCCATTTTTCGCTTTCTGGGATATTTAACTTGTACCGTAGAAGAGGTTCTTGTAAACAGAGCCATCTGAAACTTTGGCTTGGCTGTGTGTTTTTGATTTAAATTTCCCTAAGCTATAGGACCATAAGTGGAAGTGCCGTAGGCTCTGTTGCTTTGTTTTTTAGGTGTTTCAGGAAACACCATACACTTCTCCAGAGTGGCTGTTGGCAATTTACATCCTGCCCATCAGCATAACAAGGCTCCCTGTTCTCCATGGCCTGTGCTGCCTTTCTGGATTTTACACTTTTTTCAGATGGCCCTTTTGACCGGGGGGCAGTGAAACTTCATTGTAGTGCAGATTTCTTTAACATGCTTGCTTGGTTGGCCAAAAAGGGCGTATGCGTTTTTTCCTGAATATATTCAGGAAAAAACGCATACGCCCTTTTTGGCCAAGTGCATCATTGTCGACGTTCTGCCTCTTTTCCTATGCTTTAAATGCAATTCCAGTCTACCCCCTGAAATCGTTTTCCTGCAATTCTGCCCCGCTTTCAAGTCCTCTTCGCAGGCTTCCTTCAATATATTTTTGGACGATAGCTGTCATTTATAACTCTGCAGGTTTGTGAATTAGAGTGCCCCGGAGCTCCTTTCTTCAAATCGCTTTCTTGTGAGCTGGCCGCAAACTCGCAGGGTTGCTTCAGGCCCTAATCTGGTTCCGGCACGGCATGCTGAGCGTTTGGTTAATTCCTCTTCCTGGTGGGAAATGAGCGTTAAATTTGCCCGTGCAGACACCTACAGCTAGTCTCTCATTGGTTCTCCCTATTCCTGTTCATCTTGCGCAGAAATTGCAAACTGTGCCAAACAGCAGGTTAAAGGCACTGACTCTCCAAGTGGGTAGAGTGTTAGTAAAGGGTCTGGAATTGTGAACCCGAGTAAAAGGGGACGAAAACTGAGATGCATTTGAAAACGTTTCCCGGTCACACGGTGCACCATACTGTGGGTTTCCCATGCATGTTTTAGCTGAAGGAAGAATCGCTTAAACCTGGAGAGTTGGGACCCATGGAATGGGTACCATGCAGTATGACTTCAAATGGTCTGCATTTGCTCTTCGAACCTCACCAATGCTATCAGCCCGAAGTGTCCAACTTTATGTCTCACTCAGCTCTGGGTGTAGATGAGGTAAGTCCAGGTTGCATCACAAGCCCTGAATGAATTATTTAAGAATTGCTCTCTATTTCACTGTCATTGTGTTTTGTTTTTGTAATTCATTTTGATAATAGGATTTATCGGATTTTCTCTGCTACCTTCATGCAGCTGTACACACGCTTGATTCTCTTATGGAGACATATAAATCCATGGGTTTGAAGATTCTTACTAGTCAGGTGTATTCCTAGGCGTTGAATATAGGGTGTTTAGCCCATTTCGTTGAGCAAGGTGTAGGTCTTGACTATTACATATTTGACGTATGGAATGGTATCTGTGCTAATTTCTATCTCTGGTTTTATGCAGCACCCCAACTCACCTTTCCCCTTAAGCAAACATAAGTTGGTTTTCTAAATTTGAGACCCTGTTCTGTTTTGTAATTCAGTTCATGTGTAGCCAAGATTACATTCGGTGTATTAGAGATAACTTATGATGTTTCATTTTCTGTGTGACTTATTTCTCTTAGAATCATCGTACCTGAATCCACTCATTATGCCACGACGGGCCAGATGACATAGATTTCATTGGTGAGTGATATTCCATTGTACGTACGTACCACAACTTCTTTATCCATTTTTCGCTTTCTGGGATATTTAACTTGTACCGTAGACGAGGTTCTTGTAAACAGAGCCGTCTGAAACTTTGGGGTGGCTGTGTGTTTTTTATTTTAATTTCCCTAAGCTATAGGACCATAAGTGGAAGTGCCGTAGGCTCCGTTGCTTTGTTTTTTAGGTGTTTCAGGAAACACCATACACTTCTCCAGAGTGGCTGTTGGCAATTTACATCCCACCCATGAGCATAACAAGGCTCCCTGTTCTCCATGGCCTGTGCTGCCTTTCTGGATTTTACACTTTTTTCAGATGGCCCTTTTGACCGGGGGGCAGTGAGACTTCATTGTAGTGCAGATTTCTTTAACATGCTTGCTTGGTTGGCCAAAAAGGGCGTATGCGTATATTCCAGAAAAAACGCATACGCACTTTTTGGCCAAGTGCATCATTGTCGACGTTCTGCCTCTTTTCCTATGCTTTAAATGCAATTCCAGTCTAACCCCTGAAATCGTTTTCCTGCAATTTTGCCCCGCTTTCAAGTCCTCTTCGCAGCCTTCCTTCAATATATTTTTGGACGATAGCTGTCATTTATAACTCTGCAGGTTTGTGAATTACAGTGCCCCTGAGCTCCTTTCTTCAAATCGCTTTCTTTTGAGCTGGCCGCAAACCCGCAGGATTGCTTCAGGCCCTAATCTGGTTCCGGCACGGCATGCTGAGCGTTTGGTTAATTCCTCTTCCTGGTTGGAAATGAACGTTAAATTTGCCCGTGCAGAAACCTACAGCTAGTCTCTCATTGGTTCTTCCTATTCCTATTCCTCTTGCGCAGAAATTGCAAACTGTGCCAAACAGCAGGTTAAAGGCACTGACTCTCCAAGTGGGGAGAGTGTTTGTAAAGGGTCTGGAATTCTGAACCCGAGTAAACGGGGACAAAAACTGAGATGCATTTGAAAATGTTTCCCGGTCACACGGTGCACCATACTGTGGGCTTCCCATGCATGCTTTACCTGAAGGAAGAATCGCTTAAACCTGGAGAGTTGGGACCCATGGAATGGGTACCATGTAGTATGACTTCAAATGGTCTGCATTTGCTCATCGAACCTCACCAATGCTATCAGCCCGAAGTGTCCAACCTTAGGTCTCACTCAGCTCTGGGTTTAGATGAGGTAAATCCAGGTTGCATCACAAGCCCTGAATGAATTATTTAAGAATTGCTCTCTATTTCACTGTCATTGTGTTTTGTTTTTGTAATTCATTTTGATAATAGGATTTATCGGATTTTCTCTGCTGCCTTCATGCAGCTGTACACATGCTTGATTCTCTTATGGAGACATATAAATCCATGGGTTTGAAGATTCTTACTAGTCAGGTGTATTCCTAGGCGTTGAATATAGGGTGTTTAGCCCATTTCGTTGAGCAAGGGGTAGGTCTTGACTATTACATATTTGACGTATGGAATGGTATCTGTGCTAATTTCTATCTCTGGTTTTATGCAGCACCCCAACTCACCTTTCCCCTTAAGCAAACATAAGTTGGTTTTCTAAATTTGAGACCCTGTTCTGTTTTGTAATTCAGTTCATGTGTAGCCAAGATTACATTCGGTGTATTAGTGATATCTTATGATGTTTCATTTTCTGTGTGACTTATTTCACTTAGAATCATCGTACCTGAATCCACTCATTATGCCACGACGGGCCAGATGACATAGACTTCATTGGTGAGTGATATTCCATTGTACGTACGTACCACAACTTCTTTATCCATTTTTCGCTTTCTGGGATATTTAACTTGTACCGTAGACGAGGTTCTTGTAAACAGAGCCGTCTGAAACTTTGGCGTGGCTGTGTGTTTTTGATTTTAATTTCCCTAAGCTATAGGACCATAAGTGGAAGTGCCGTAGGCTCCGTTGCTTTGTTTTTTAGGTGTTTCAGGAAACACCATACACTTCTCCAGAGTGGCTGTTGGCAATTTACATCCCACCCATGACCATAACAAGGCTCCCTGTTCTCCATGGCCTGTGCTGCATTTCTGGATTTTACACTTTTTTCAGATGGCCCTTTTGACCGGGGGGCAGTGAGACTTCATTGTAGTGCAGATTTCTTTAACATGCTTGCTTGGTTGGCCAAAAAGAGCGTATGCGTTTTTTCCTGAATATATTCAGGAAAAAACGCCTACGCTCTTTTTGGCCAAGTGCATCATTGTCGACGTTCTGCCTCTTTTCCTATGCTTTAAATGCAATTCCAGTCTACCCCCTGAAATCGTTTTCCTGCAATTCTGCCCCGCTTTCAAGTCCTCTTCGCAGGCTTCCTTCAATATATTTTTGGACGATAGCTGTCATTTATAACTCTGCAGGTTTGTGAATTAGAGTGCCCCGGAGCTCCTTTCTTCAAATCGCTTTCTTGTGAGCTGGCCGCAAACTCGCAGGGTTGCTTCAGGCCCTAATCTGGTTCCGGCACGGCATGCTGAGCGTTTGGTTAATTCCTCTTCCTGGTGGGAAATGAGCATTAAATTTGCCCGTGCAGACACCTACAGCTAGTCTCTCATTTGTTCTCCCTATACCTGTTCATCTTGCGCAGAAATTGCAAACTGTGCCCAACAGCAGGTTAAAGGCACTGACTCTCCAAGTGGGGAGAGTGTTAGTAAAGGGTCTGGAATTGTGAACCCGAGTAAAAGGGGACGAAAACTGAGATGCATTTGAAAACGTTTCCCGGTCACACGGTGCACCATACTGTGGGTTTCCCATGCATGTTTTAGCTGAAGGAAGAATCGCTTAAACCTGGAGAGTTGGGACCCATGGAATGGGTACCATGCAGTATGACTTCAAATGGTCTGCATTTGCTCTTCGAACCTCACCAATGCTATCAGCCCGAAGTGTCCAAGTTTATGTCTCACTCAGCTCTGGGTGTAGATGAGGTAAATCCAGGTTGCATCACAAGCCCTGAATGAATTATTTAAGAATTGCTCTCTATTTCACTGTCATTGTGTTTTGTTTTTGTAATTCATTTTGATAATAGTATTTATCGGATTTTCTCTGCTACCTTCATGCAGCTGTACACACGCTTGATTCTCTTATGGAGACATATAAATCCATGGGTTTGAAGATTCTTACTAGTCAGGTGTATTCCTAGGCGTTGAATATAGGGTGTTTAGCCCATTTCGTTGAGCAAGGTGTAGGTCTTGACTATTACATATTTGACGTATGGAATGGTATCTGTGCTAATTTCTATCTCTGGTTTTATGCAGCACCCCAACTCACCTTTCCCCTTAAGCAAACATAAGTTGGTTTTCTAAATTGAGACCCTGTTCTGTTTTGTAATTCAGTTCATGTGTAGCCAAGATTACATTCGGTGTATTAGTGATATCTTATGATGTTTCATTTTCTGTGTGACTTATTTCACTTAGAATCATCGTACCTGAATCCACTCATTATGCCACGACGGGCCAGATGACATAGACTTCATTGGTGAGTGATATTCCATTGTACGTACGTACCACAACTTCTTTATCCATTTTTCGCTTTCTGGGATATTTAACTTGTACCGTAGACGAGGTTCTTGTAAACAGAGCCGTCTGAAACTTTGGCGTGGCTGTGTGTTTTTGATTTTAATTTCCCTAAGCTATAGGACCATAAGTGGAAGTGCCGTAGGCTCCGTTGCTTTGTGTTTTAGGTGTTTCAGGAAACACCATACACTTCTCCAGAGTGGCTGTTGGCAATTTACATCCCACCCATCAGCATAACAAGGCTCCCTGTTCTCCATGGCCTGTGCTGCATTTCTGGATTTTACACTTTTTTCAGATGGCCCTTTTGACCGGGGGGCAGTGAGACTTCATTGTAGTGCAGATTTCTTTAACATGGTTGCTTGGTTGGCCAAAAAGAGCGTATGCGTTTTTTCCTGAATATATTCAGGAAAAAACGCATACGCTCTTTTTGGCCAAGTGCATCATTGTCGACGTTCTGCCTCTTTTCCTATGCTTTAAATGCAATTCCAGTCTACCCCATGAAATCGTTTTCCTGAAATTCTGCCCCGCTTTCAAGTCCTCTTTGCAGCCTTCCTTCAATATATTTTTGGACGATAGCTGTCATTTACAACACTGCAGGTTTTGAATTACAGTGCCCCGGAGCTCCTTTCTTCAAATCGCTTTCTTGTGAGCTGGCCGCAAACCCTCAGGATTGCTTCAGGCCCTAAACTGTTTCCGGCACAGCATGCTGAGCCTTCGGTTAATTCCTCTTCCTGGTGGGAAATGAGCGTTAAATTTGCCCGTGCAGACACCTACAGCTAGTCTCTCATTGGTTCTCCCTATTCCTGTTCATCTTGCGCAGAAATTGCAAACTGTGCCAAACAGGAGGTTAAAGGCACTGACTCTCCAAGTGGGGAGAGTGTTAGTAAAGGGTCTGGAATTGTGAACCCGAGTAAAAGGGGACGAAAACTGAGATGCATTTGAAAACGTTTCCCGGTCACACGGTGCACCATACTGTGGGTTTCCCATGCATGTTTTAGCTGAAGGAAGAATCGCTTAAACCTGGAGAGTTGGGACCCATGGAATGGGTACCATGCAGTATGACTTCAAATGGTCTGCATTTGCTCATCGAACCTCACCAATGCTATCAGCCCGAAGTGTCCAACTTTATGTCTCACTCAGCTCTGGGTGTAGATGAGGTAAATCCAGGTTGCATCACAAGCCCTGAATGAATTATTTAAGAATTGCTCTCTATTTCACTGTCATTGTGTTTTGTTTTTGTAATTCATTTTGATAATAGGATTTATCGGATTTTCTCTGCTGCATTCATGCAGCTGTACACACGCTTGATTCTCTTATGGAGACATATAAATCCATGGGTTTGAAGATTCTTACTAGTCAGGTGTATTCCTAGGCGTTGAATATAGGGTGTTTAGCCCATTTCGTTGAGCAAGGGGTAGGTCTTGACTATTACATATTTGACGTATGGAATGGTATCTGTGCTAATTTCTATCTCTGGTTTTATGCAGCACCCCAACTCACCTTTCCCCTTAAGCAAACATAAGTTGGTTTTCTAAATTTGAGACCCTGTTCTGTTTTGTAATTCAGTTCATGTGTAGCCAAGATTACATTCGGTGTGTTAGTGATATCTTATGATGTTTCATTTTCTGTGTGACTTATTTCACTTAGAATCATCGTACCTGAATCCACTCATTACACCACGACGGGCCAGATGACATAGCTTTCCTTGGTGACTGATATTCCATTGTACGTACGTACCACAACTTCTTTATCCATTTTTCGCTTTCTGGGATATTTAACTTGTACCGTAGAAGAGGTTCTTGTAAACAGAGCCATCTGAAACTTTGGCTTGGCTGTGTGTTTTTGATTTAAATTTCCCTAAGCTATAGGACCATAAGTGGAAGTGCCGTAGGCTCTGTTGCTTTGTTTTTTAGGTGTTTCAGGAAACACCATACACTTCTCCAGAGTGGCTGTTGGCAATTTACATCCCACCCATGAGCATAACAAGGCTCCCTGTTCTCCATGGCCTGTGCTGCCTTTCTGGATTTTACACTTTTTTCAGATGGCCCTTTTGACCGGGGGGCAGAGAGACTTCATTGTAGTGCAGATTTCTTTACCATGCTTGCTTGGTTGGCCAAAAAGGGCGTATGCGTATATTCCGGAAAAAACGCATACGCCCTTTTTGGCCAAGTGCATCATTGTCGACGTTCTGCTTCTTTTCCTATGCTTTAAATGCAATTCCAGTCTAACCCCTGAAATCGTTTTCCTGCAATTTTGCCCCGCTTTCAAGTCCTCTTCGCAGCCTTCCTTCAATATATTTTTGGACGATAGCTGTCATTTATAACTCTGCAGGTTTGTGAATTACAGTGCCCCTGAGCTCCTTTCTTCAAATCACTTTCTTTTGAGCTGGCCGCAAACCCGCAGGATTGCTTCAGGCCCTAATCTGGTTCCGGCACGGCATGCTGAGCGTTTGGTTAATTCCTCTTCCTGGTTGGAAATGAGCGTTAAATTTGCCCGTGCAGAAACCTACAGCTAGTCTCTCATTGGTTCTTCCTATTCCTATTCCTCTTGCGCAGAAATTGCAAACTGTGCCAAACAGCAGGTTAAAGGCACTGACTCTCCAAGTGGGGAGAGTGTTTGTAAAGGGTCTGGAATTCTGAACCCGAGTAAACGGGGACAAAAACTGAGATGCATTTGAAAATGTTTCCCGGTCACACGGTGCACCATACTGTGGGCTTCCCATGCATGTTTTAGCTGAAGGAAGAATCGCTTAAACCTGGAGAGTTGGGACCCATGGAATGGGTACCATGCAGTATGACTTCAAATGGTCTGCATTTGCTCATCGAACTTCACCAATGCTATCAGCCCGAAGTGTCCAACTTTATGTCTCACTCAGCTCTGGGTGTAGATGAGGTAAATCCAGGTTGCATCACAAGCCCTGAATGAATTATTTAAGAATTGCTCTCTATTTCACTGTCATTGTGTTTTGTTTTTGTAATTCATTTTGATAATAGGATTTATCGGATTTTCTCTGCTACCTTCATGCAGCTGTACACACGCTTGATTCTCTTATGGAGACATATAAATCCATGGGTTTGAAGATTCTTACTAGTCAGGTGTATTCCTAGGCGTTGAATATAGGGTGTTTAGCCCATTTCGTTGAGCAAGGTGTAGGTCTTGACTATTACATATTTGACGTATGGAATGGTATCTGTGCTAATTTCTATCTCTGGTTTTATGCAGCACCCCAACTCACCTTTCCTCTTAAGCAAACATAAGTTGGTTTTCTAAATTTGAGACCCTGTTCTGTTTTGTAATTCAGTTCATGTGTAGCCAAGATTACATTCGGTGTATTAGAGATAACTTACGATGTTTCATTTTCTGTGTGACTTATTTCTCTTAGAATCATCGTACCTGAATCCACTCATTATGCCACGACGGGCCAGATGACATAGATTTCATTGGTGAGTGATATTCCATTGTACGTACGTACCACAACTTCTTTATCCATTTTTCGCTTTCTGGGATATTTAACTTGTACCGTAGACGAGGTTCTTGTAAACAGAGCCGTCTGAAACTTTGGGGTGGCTGTGTGTTTTTTATTTTAATTTCCCTAAGCTATAGGACCATAAGTGGAAGTGCCGTAGGCTCCGTTGCTTTGTTTTTTAGGTGTTTCAGGAAACACCATACACTTCTCCAGAGTGGCTGTTGGCAATTTACATCCCACCCATGAGCATAACAAGGCTCCCTGTTCTCCATGGCCTGTGCTGCCTTTCTGGATTTTACACTTTTTTCAGATGGCCCTTTTGACCGGGGGGCAGTGAGACTTCATTGTAGTGCAGATTTCTTTAACATGCTTGCTTGGTTGGCCAAAAAGGGCGTATGCGTATATTCCGGAAAAAACGCATACGCCCTTTTTGGCCAAGTGCATCATTGTCGACGTTCTGCCTCTTTTCCTATGCTTTAAATGCAATTCCAGTCTAACCCCTGAAATCGTTTTCCTGCAATTTTGCCCCGCTTTCAAGTCCTCTTCGCAGCCTTCCTTCAATATATTTTTGGACGATAGCTGTCATTTATAACTCTGCAGGTTTGTGAATTACAGTGCCCCTGAGCTCCTTTCTTCAAATCGCTTTCTTTTGAGCTGGCCGCAAACCCGCAGGATTGCTTCAGGCCCTAATCTGGTTCCGGCACGGCATGCTGAGCGTTTGGTTAATTCCTCTTCCTGGTTGGAAATGAACGTTAAATTTGCCCGTGCAGAAACCTACAGCTAGTCTCTCATTGGTTCTTCCTATTCCTATTCCTCTTGCGCAGAAATTGCAAACTGTGCCAAACAGCAGGTTAAAGGCACTGACTCTCCAAGTGGGGAGAGTGTTTGTAAAGGGTCTGGAATTCTGAACCCGAGTAAACGGGGACAAAAACTGAGATGCATTTGAAAATGTTTCCCGGTCACACGGTGCACCATACTGTGGGCTTCCCATGCATGCTTTACCTGAAGGAAGAATCGCTTAAACCTGGAGAGTTGGGACCCATGGAATGGGTACCATGTAGTATGACTTCAAATGGTCTGCATTTGCTCATCGAACCTCACCAATGCTATCAGCCCGAAGTGTCCAACCTTAGGTCTCACTCAGCTCTGGGTTTAGATGAGGTAAATCCAGGTTGCATCACAAGCCCTGAATGAATTATTTAAGAATTGCTCTCTATTTCACTGTCATTGTGTTTTGTTTTTGTAATTCATTTTGATAATAGGATTTATCGGATTTTCTCTGCTGCTTTCATGCAGCTGTACACATGCTTGATTCTCTTATGGAGACATATAAATCCATGGGTTTGAAGATTCTTACTAGTCAGGTGTATTCCTAGGCGTTGAATATAGGGTGTTTAGCCCATTTCGTTGAGCAAGGGGTAGGTCTTGACTATTACATATTTGACGTATGGAATGGTATCTGTGCTAATTTCTATCTCTGGTTTTATGCAGCACCCCAACTCACCTTTCCCCTTAAGCAAACATAAGTTGGTTTTCTAAATTTGAGACCCTGTTCTGTTTTGTAATTCAGTTCATGTGTAGCCAAGATTACATTCGGTGTATTAGTGATATCTTATGATGTTTCATTTTCTGTGTGACTTATTTCACTTAGAATCATCGTACCTGAATCCACTCATTATGCCACGACGGGCCAGATGACATAGACTTCATTGGTGAGTGATATTCCATTGTACGTACGTACCACAACTTCTTTATCCATTTTTCGCTTTCTGGGATATTTAACTTGTACCGTAGAAGAGGTTCTTGTAAACAGAGCCATCTGAAACTTTGGCTTGGCTGTGTGTTTTTGATTTAAATTTCCCTAAGCTATAGGACCATAAGTGGAAGTGCCGTAGGCTCTGTTGCTTTGTTTTTTAGGTGTTTCAGGAAACACCATACACTTCTCCAGAGTGGCTGTTGGCAATTTACATCCCGCCCATCAGCATAACAAGGCTCCCTGTTCTCCATGGCCTGTGCTGCCTTTCTGGATTTTACACTTTTTTCAGATGGCCCTTTTGACCTGGGGGCAGTGAGACTTCATTGTAGTGCAGATTTCTTTAACATGCTTGCTTGGTTGGCCAAAAAGGGCGTATGCGTATATTCAGGAAAAAACGCATACGCCCTTTTTGGCCAAGTGCATCATTGTCGACGTTCTGCCTCTTTTCCTATGCTTTAAATGCAATTCCAGTCTAACCCCTGAAATCGTTTTCCTGCAATTCTGCCCCGCTTTCAAGTCCTCTTCGCAGGCTTCCTTCAATACATTTTTGGACGATAGCTGTCATTTATAACTCTGCAGGTTTGTGAATTAGAGTGCCCCGGAGCTCCTTTCTTCAAATCGCTTTCTTGTGAGCTGGCCGCAAACTCGCAGGGTTGCTTCAGGCCCTAATCTGGTTCCGGCACGGCATGCTGAGCGTTTGGTTAATTCCTCTTCCTGGTGGGAAATGAGCGTTAAATTTGGCCGTGCAGACACCTACAGCTAGTCTCTCATTGGTTCTCCCTATTCCTGTTCATCTTGCGCAGAAATTGCAAACTGTGCCAAACAGCAGGTTAAAGGCACTGACTCTCCAAGTGGGTAGAGTGTTAGTAAAGGGTCTGGAATTGTGAACCCGAGTAAAAGGGGACGAAAACTGAGATGCATTTGAAAACGTTTCCCGGTCACACGGTGCACCATACTGTGGGTTTCCCATGCATGTTTTAGCTGAAGGAAGAATCGCTTAAACCTGGAGAGTTGGGACCCATGGAATGGGTACCATGCAGTATGACTTCAAATGGTCTGCATTTGCTCTTCGAACCTCACCAATGCTATCAGCCCGAAGTGTCCAACTTTATGTCTCACTCAGCTCTGGGTGTAGATGAGGTAAATCCAGGTTGCATCACAAGCCCTGAATGAATTATTTAAGAATTGCTCTCTATTTCACTGTCATTGTGTTTTGTTTTTGTAATTCATTTTGATAATAGGATTTATCGGATTTTCTCTGCTACCTTCATGCAGCTGTACACACGCTTGATTCTCTTATGGAGACATATAAATCCATGGGTTTGAAGATTCTTACTAGTCAGGTGTATTCCTAGGCGTTGAATATAGGGTGTTTAGCCCATTTCGTTGAGCAAGGTGTAGGTCTTGACTATTACATATTTGACGTATGGAATGGTATCTGTGCTAATTTCTATCTCTGGTTTTATGCAGCACCCCAACTCACCTTTCCCCTTAAGCAAACATAAGTTGGTTTTCTAAATTTGAGACCCTGTTCTGTTTTGTAATTCAGTTCATGTGTAGCCAAGATTACATTCGGTGTATTAGAGATAACTTATGATGTTTCATTTTCTGTGTGACTTATTTCTCTTAGAATCATCGTACCTGAATCCACTCATTATGCCACGACGGGCCAGATGACATAGATTTCATTGGTGAGTGATATTCCATTGTACGTACGTACCACAACTTCTTTATCCATTTTTCGCTTTCTGGGATATTTAACTTGTACCGTAGACGAGGTTCTTGTAAACAGAGCCGTCTGAAACTTTGGGGTGGCTGTGTGTTTTTTATTTTAATTTCCCTAAGCTATAGGACCATAAGTGGAAGTGCCGTAGGCTCCGTTGCTTTGTTTTTTAGGTGTTTCAGGAAACACCATACACTTCTCCAGAGTGGCTGTTGGCAATTTACATCCCACCCATGAGCATAACAAGGCTCCCTGTTCTCCATGGCCTGTGCTGCCTTTCTGGATTTTACACTTTTTTCAGATGGCCCTTTTGACCGGGGGGCAGTGAGACTTCATTGTAGTGCAGATTTCTTTAACATGCTTGCTTGGTTGGCCAAAAAGGGCGTATGCGTATATTCCGGAAAAAACGCATACGCCCTTTTTGGCCAAGTGCATCATTGTCGACGTTCTGCCTCTTTTCCTATGCTTTAAATGCAATTCCAGTCTAACCCCTGAAATCGTTTTCCTGCAATTTTGCCCCGCTTTCAAGTCCTCTTCGCAGCCTTCCTTCAATATATTTTTGGACGATAGCTGTCATTTATAACTCTGCAGGTTTGTGAATTACAGTGCCCCTGAGCTCCTTTCTTCAAATCGCTTTCTTTTGAGCTGGCCGCAAACCCGCAGGATTGCTTCAGGCCCTAATCTGGTTCCGGCACGGCATGCTGAGCGTTTGGTTAATTCCTCTTCCTGGTTGGAAATGAACGTTAAATTTGCCCGTGCAGAAACCTACAGCTAGTCTCTCATTGGTTCTTCCTATTCCTATTCCTCTTGCGCAGAAATTGCAAACTGTGCCAAACAGCAGGTTAAAGGCACTGACTCTCCAAGTGGGGAGAGTGTTTGTAAAGGGTCTGGAATTCTGAACCCGAGTAAACGGGGACAAAAACTGAGATGCATTTGAAAATGTTTCCCGGTCACACGGTGCACCATACTGTGGGCTTCCCATGCATGCTTTACCTGAAGGAAGAATCGCTTAAACCTGGAGAGTTGGGACCCATGGAATGGGTACCATGTAGTATGACTTCAAATGGTCTGCATTTGCTCATCGAACCTCACCAATGCTATCAGCCCGAAGTGTCCAACCTTAGGTCTCACTCAGCTCTGGGTTTAGATGAGGTAAATCCAGGTTGCATCACAAGCCCTGAATGAATTATTTAAGAATTGCTCTCTATTTCACTGTCATTGTGTTTTGTTTTTGTAATTCATTTTGATAATAGGATTTATCGGATTTTATCTGCTGCCTTCATGCAGCTGTACACATGCTTGATTCTCTTATGGAGACATATAAATCCATGGGTTTGAAGATTCTTACTAGTCAGGTGTATTCCTAGGCGTTGAATATAGGGTGTTTAGCCCATTTCGTTGAGCAAGGGGTAGGTCTTGACTATTACATATTTGACGTATGGAATGGTATCTGTGCTAATTTCTATCTCTGGTTTTATGCAGCACCCCAACTCACCTTTCCCCTTAAGCAAACATAAGTTGGTTTTCTAAATTTGAGACCCTGTTCTGTTTTGTAATTCAGTTCATGTGTAGCCAAGATTACATTCGGTGTATTAGTGATATCTTATGATGTTTCATTTTCTGTGTGACTTATTTCACTTAGAATCATCGTACCTGAATCCACTCATTATGCCACGATGGGCCAGATGACATAGACTTCATTGGTGAGTGATATTCCATTGTACGTACGTACCACAACTTCTTTATCCATTTTTCGCTTTCTGGGATATTTAACTTGTACCGTAGACGAGGTTCTTGTAAACAGAGCCGTCTGAAACTTTGGCGTGGCTGTGTGTTTTTGATTTTAATTTCCCTAAGCTATAGGACCATAAGTGGAAGTGCCGTAGGCTCCGTTGCTTTGTATTTTAGGTGTTTCAGGAAACACCATACACTTCTCCAGAGTGGCTGTTGGCAATTTACATCCCACCCATGAGCATAACAAGGCTCCCTGTTCTCCATGGCCTGTGCTGCCTTTCTGGATTTTACACTTTTTTCAGATGGCCCTTTTGACCGGGGGGCAGTGAGACTTCATTGTAGTGCAGATTTCTTTAACATGGTTGCTTGGTTGGCCAAAAAGAGCGTATGCGTTTTTTCCTGAATATATTCAGGAAAAAACGCATACGCTCTTTTTGGCCAAGTGCATCATTGTCGACGTTCTGCCTCTTTTCCTATGCTTTAAATGCGATTCCAGTCTACCCCATGAAATCGTTTTCCTGAAATTCTGCCCCGCTTTCAAGTCCTCTTCGCAGCCTTCCTTCAATATATTTTTGGACGATAGCTGTCATTTACAACACTGCAGGTTTTGAATTACAGTGCCCCGGAGCTCCTTTCTTCAAATCGCTTTCTTGGGAGCTGGCCGCAAACCCTCAGGATTGCTTCAGGCCCTAAACTGTTTCCGGCACAGCATGCTGAGCCTTCGGTTAATTCCTCTTCCTGGTGGGAAATGAGCGTTAAATTTGCCCGTGCAGACACCTACAGCTATTCTCTCATTGGTTCTCCCTATTCCTGTTCATCTTGCGCAGAAATTGCAAACTGTGCCAAACAGCAGGTTAAAGGCACTGACTCTCCAAGTGGGGAGAGTGTTAGTAAAGGGTCTGGAATTGTGAACCCGAGTAAAAGGGGACGAAAACTGAGATGCATTTGAAAACGTTTCCCGGTCACACGGTGCACCATACTGTGGGTTTCCCATGCATGTTTTAGCTGAAGGAAGAATCGCTTAAACCTGGAGAGTTGGGACCCATGGAATGGGTACCATGCAGTATGACTTCAAATGGTCTGCATTTGCTCATCGAACCTCACCAATGCTATCAGCCCGAAGTGTCCAACTTTATGTCTCACTCAGCTCTGGGTGTAGATGAGGTAAATCCAGGTTGCATCACAAGCCCTGAATGAATTATTTAAGAATTGCTCTCTATTTCACTGTCATTGTGTTTTGTTTTTGTAATTCATTTTGATAATAGGATTTATCGGATTTTCTCTGCTGCATTCATGCAGCTGTACACACGCTTGATTCTCTTATGGAGACATATAAATCCATGGGTTTGAAGATTCTTACTAGTCAGGTGTATTCCTAGGCGTTGAATATAGGGTGTTTAGCCCATTTCGTTGAGCAAGGGGTAGGTCTTGACTATTACATATTTGACGTATGGAATGGTATCTGTGCTAATTTCTATCTCTGGTTTTATGCAGCACCCCAACTCACCTTTCCCCTTAAGCAAACATAAGTTGGTTTTCTAAATTTGAGACCCTGTTCTGTTTTGTAATTCAGTTCATGTGTAGCCAAGATTACATTCGGTGTGTTAGTGATATCTTATGATGTTTCATTTTCTGTGTGACTTATTTCACTTAGAATCATCGTACCTGAATCCACTCATTACACCACGACGGGCCAGATGACATAGCTTTCCTTGGTGACTGATATTCCATTGTACGTACGTACCACAACTTCTTTATCCATTTTTCGCTTTCTGGGATATTTAACTTGTACCGTAGAAGAGGTTCTTGTAAACAGAGCCATCTGAAACTTTGGCTTGGCTGTGTGTTTTTGATTTAAATTTCCCTAAGCTATAGGACCATAAGTGGAAGTGCCGTAGGCTCTGTTGCTTTGTTTTTTAGGTGTTTCAGGAAACACCATACACTTCTCCAGAGTGGCTGTTGGCAATTTACATCCCGCCCATCAGCATAACAAGGCTCCCTGTTCTCCATGGCCTGTGCTGCCTTTCTGGATTTTACACTTTTTTCAGATGGCCCTTTTGACCGGGGGGCAGTGAGACTTCATTGTAGTGCAGATTTCTTTAACATGCTTGATTGGTTGGCCAAAAAGGGCGTATGCGTTTTTTCCTGAATATATTCAGGAAAAAACGCATACGCCCTTTTTGGCCAAGTGCATCATTGTCGACGTTCTGCCTCTTTTCCTATGCTTTAAATGCAATTCCAGTCTACCCCCTGAAATCGTTTTCCTGCAATTCTGCCCCGCTTTCAAGTCCTCTTCGCAGGCTTCCTTCAATATATTTTTGGACGATAGCTGTCATTTATAACTCTGCAGGTTTGTGAATTAGAGTGCCCCGGAGCTCCTTTCTTCAAATCGCTTTCTTGTGAGCTGGCCGCAAACTCGCAGGGTTGCTTAAGGCTCTAATCTGGTTCCGGCACGGCATGCTGAGCGTTTGGTTAATTCCTCTTCCTGGTGGGAAATGAGCGTTAAATTTGCCCGTGCAGACACCTACAGCTAGTCTCTCATTGGTTCTCCCTATTCCTGTTCATCTTGCGCAGAAATTGCAAACTGTGCCAAACAGCAGGTTAAAGGCACTGACTCTCCAAGTGGGTAGAGTGTTAGTAAAAGGTCTGGAATTGTGAACCCGAGTAAAAGGGGACGAAAACTGAGATGCATTTGAAAACGTTTCCCGGTCACACGGTGCACCATACTGTGGGTTTCCCATGCATGTTTTAGCTGAAGGAAGAATCGCTTAAACCTGGAGAGTTGGGACCCATGGAATGGGTACCATGCAGTATGACTTCAAATGGTCTGCATTTGCTCTTCGAACCTCACCAATGCTATCAGCCCGAAGTGTCCAACTTTATGTCTCACTCAGCTCTGGGTTTAGATGAGGTAAATCCAGGTTGCATCACAAGCCCTGAATGAATTATTTAAGAATTGCTCTCTATTTCACTGTCATTGTGTTTTGTTTTTGTAATTCATTTTGATAATAGTATTTATCGGATTTTCTCTGCTACCTTCATGCAGCTGTACACACGCTTGATTCTCTTATGGAGACATATAAATCCATGGGTTTGAAGATTCTTACTAGTCAGGTGTATTCCTAGGCGTTGAATATAGGGTGTTTAGCCCATTTCGTTGAGCAAGGTGTAGGTCTTGACTATTACATATTTGACGTATGGAATGGTATCTGTGCTAATTTCTATCTCTGGTTTTATGCAGCACCCCAACTCACCTTTCCCCTTAAGCAAACATAAGTTGGTTTTCTAAATTTGAGACCCTGTTCTGTTTTGTAATTCAGTTCATGTGTAGCCAAGATTACATTCGGTGTATTAGAGATAACTTATGATGTTTCATTTTCTGTGTGACTTATTTCTCTTAGAATCATCGTACCTGAATCCACTCATTATGCCACGACGGGCCAGATGACATAGATTACATTGGTGAGTGATATTCCATTGTACGTACGTACCACAACTTCTTTATCCATTTTTCGCTTTCTGGGATATTTAACTTGTACCGGAGACGAGGTTCTTGTAAACAGAGCCGTCTGAAACTTTGGGGTGGCTGTGTGTTTTTGATTTTAATTTCCCTAAGCTATAGGACCATAAGTGGAAGTGCCGTAGGCTCCGTTGCTTTGTTTTTTAGGTGTTTCAGGAAACACCATACATTTCTCCAGAGTGGCTGTTGGCAATTTATATCACACCCATGAGCATAACAAGGCTCCCTGTTCTCCATGGCCTGTGCTGCCTTCTGGATTTTACACTTTTTTCAGATGGCCCTTTTGACCGGGGGGCAGTGAGACTTCATTGTAGTGCAGATTTCTTTAACATGCTTGCTTGGTTGGCCAAAAAGGGCGTATGCGTATATTCCGGAAAAAACGCATACGCCCTTTTTGGCCAAGTGCATCATTGTCGACGTTCTGCCTCTTTTCCTATGCTTTAAATGCAATTCCAGTCTAACCCCTGAAATCGTTTTCCTGCAATTTTGCCCCGCTTTCAAGTCCTCTTCGCAGCCTTCCTTCAATATATTTTTGGACGATAGCTGTCATTTATAACTCTGCAGGTTTGTGAATTACAGTGCCCCTGAGCTCCTTTCTTCAAATCGCTTTCTTTTGAGCTGGCCGCAAACCCGCAGGATTGCTTCAGGCCCTAATCTGGTTCCGGCACGGCATGCTGAGCGTTTGGTTAATTCCTCTTCCTGGTTGGAAATGAGCGTTAAATTTGCCTGTGCAGAAACCTACAGCTAGTCTCTCATTGGTTCTTCATATTCCTATTCCTCTTGCGCAGAAATTGCAAACTGTGCCAAACAGCAGGTTAAAGGCACTGACTCTCCAAGTGGGGAGAGTGTTTGTAAAGGGTCTGGAATTCTGAACCCGAGTAAACGGGGACAAAAACTGAGATGCATTTGAAAATGTTTCCCGGTCACACGGTGCACCATACTGTGGGCTTCCCATGCATGTTTTAGCTGAAGGAAGAATCGCTTAAACCTGGAGAGTTGGGACCCATGGAATGGGTACCATGCAGTATGACTTCAAATGGTCTGCATTTGCTCATCGAACTTCACCAATGCTATCAGCCCGAAGTGTCCAACTTTATGTCTCACTCAGCTCTGGGTGTAGATGAGGTAAATCCAGGTTGCATCACAAGCCCTGAATGAATTATTTAAGAATTGCTCTCTATTTCACTGTCATTGTGTTTTGTTTTTGTAATTCATTTTGATAATAGGATTTACCGGATTTTCTCTGCTGCATTCATGCAGCTGTACACACGCTTGATTCTCTTATGGAGACATATAAATCCATGGGTTTGAAGCTTCTTACTAGTCAGGTGTATTCCTAGGCGTTGAATATAGGGTGTTTAGCCCATTTCGTTGAGCAAGGGGTAGGTCTTGACTATTACATATTTTTTTTTTTTTTTTTTTTGCTGTACGCGGGCCTCTCAGTGTTGTAGCCTCTCCCGTTGCGGAGCACAGGCTCCGGACGCGCAGGCTCAACAGCCATGACTGACGGGACCAGTAGCTCCACGGCATGTGGGATCCTCTCGGACAGGGGCACGAACCCGCGTCCCCTGCATCGGCAGGCGGTCTCTCAACCAGTGCGCCACCAGGGAAGCCCCCTTGACTATTACATATATGACGTATGGAATAGTATCTGTGCTAATTTCTATCTCTGGTTTTATGCAGCACCCCAACTCACCTTTCCCCTTAAGCAAACATAAGTTGGTTTTCTAAATTTGAGACCCTGTTCTGTTTTGTAATTCAGTTCATGTGTAGCCAAGATTACATTCGGTGTATTAGTGATATCTTATGATGTTTCATTTTCTGTGTGACTTATTTCTCTTAGAATCATCGTACCTGAATCCACTCATTATGCCACGACGGGCCAGATGACATAGATTTCATTGGTGAGTGATATTCCATTGTACGTACGTACCACAAATTCTTTATCCATTTTTCGCTTTCTGGGATATTTAACTTGTACCGTAGAAGAGGTTCTTGTAAACAGAGCCGTCTGAAACTTTGGGGTGGCTGTGTGTTTTTTATTTTAATTTCCCTAAGCTATAGGACCATAAGTGGAAGTGCCGTAGGCTCCGTTGCTTTGTTTTTTAGGTGTTTCAGGAAACACCATACACTTCTCCAGAGTGGCTGTTGGCAATTTACATCCCACCCATCAGCATAACAAGGCTCCCTGTTCTCCATGGCGTGTGCTGCATTTCTGGATTTTACACTTTTTTCAGATGGCTCTTTTGACCGGGGGGCAGTGAGACTTCATTGTAGTGCAGATTTTTTAACATGCTTGCTTGGTTGGCCAAAAAGTGCGTATGCGTTTTTTCCTGAATATATTCAGGAAAAAACGCATACGCCCTTTTTGGCCAAGTGCATCATTGTCGACGTTCTGCCTCTTTTCCTATGCTTTAAATGCAATTCCAGTCTACCCCCTGAAATCGTTTTCCTGAAATTCTGCCCCGCTTTCAAGTCCTCTTCGCAGCCTTCCTTCAATATATTTTTGGACGATAGCTGTCATTTATAACTCTGCAGGTTTGTGAATTACAGTGCCCCTGAGCTCCTTTCTTCAAATCGCTTTCTTGTGAGCTGGCCGCAAACCCGCAGGATTGCTTCAGGCCCTAATCTTGTTCCGGCACGGCATGCTGAGCCTTTGGTTAATTCGTCTTTCTGGTGGGAAATGTGCGTTAAATTTGCCCGTGCAGACACCTACAGCTAGTCTCTCATTGGTTCTCCCTATTCCTGTTCATCTTGCGCAGAAATTGCAAACTGTGCCAAACAGGAGGTTAAAGGCACTGACTCTCCAAGTCTGGAGAGTGTTAGAAAAGGGTCTGGAATTGTGAACCCGAGTAAAAGGGGACGAAAATTGAGATGCCTTTGAAAACGTTTCCTGGTCACACGGTGCACCATACTGTGGGCTTCCCATGCATGCTTTAGCTGAAGGAAGAATCGCTTAAACCTGGAGAGTTGGGACCCATGGAATGGGTACCATGCAGTATGACTTCAAATGGTCTGCATTTGCTCATCGAACCTCACCAGTGGTATCACCCCGAAGTGTCCAACCTTATGTCTCACTCAGCTCTGGGTGTAGATGAGGTAAATCCAGGTTGCATCACAAGCCCTGAATGAATAATTTAAGAATTGTTCTCTCTTTCACTGTCATTGTGTTTTGTTTTTGTAATTCATTTTGATAATAGGATTTATCGGATTTTCTCTGCTGCCTTCATGCAGCTGTACACATGCTTGATTCTCTTATGGAGACATATAAATCCATGGGTTTGAAGATTCTTACTAGTCAGGTGTATTCCTAGGCGTTGAATATAGGGTGTTTAGCCCATTTCGTTGAGCAAGGGGTAGGTCTTGACTATTACATATTTTTTTTTTTTTTTTGCTGTACGCGGGCCTCTCAGTGTTGTGGCCTCTCCCGTTGCGGAGCACAGGCTCCGGACGCGCAGGCTCAACGGCCATGACTCACGGGGCCAGTAGCTCCGCGGCATGTGGGATCCTCTCGGACCGGGGCACGAACCCGCGTCCCCTGCATCGCAGGCGAACTCTCAACCAGTGCGCCACCAGGGAAGCACCCTTGACTATTACATATATGACGTATGGAATGGTATCTGTGCTAATTTCTATCTCTGGTTTTATGCAGCACCCCAACTCACCTTTCCCCTTAAGCAAACATAAGTTGGTTTTCTAAATTTGAGACCCTGTTCTGTTTTGTAATTCAGTTCATGTGTAGCCAAGATTACATTCGGTGTATTAGTGATATCTTATGATGTTTCATTTTCTGTGTGACTTATTTCTCTTAGAATCATCGTACCTGAATCCACTCATTATGCCACGACGGGCCAGATGACATAGATTTCATTGGTGAGTGATATTCCATTGTACGTACGTACCACAACTTCTTTATCCATTTTTCGCTTTCTGGGATATTTAACTTGTACCGTAGACGAGGTTCTTGTAAAGAGAGCCGTCTGAAACTTTGGGGTGGCTGTGTGTTTTTTATTTTAATTTCCGTAAGCTATAGGACCATAAGTGGAAGTGCCGTAGGCTCTGTTGCTTTGTTTTTTAGGTGTTTCAGGAAACACCATACACTTCTGCAGAGTGGCTGTTGGCAATTTACATCCCACCCATCAGCATAACAAGGCTCCCTGTTCTCCATGGCCTGTGCTGCATTTCTGGATGTTACACTTTTTTCAGATGGCCGTTTTTACCGGGGGGCATGAGACTTCATTGTAGTGCAGATTTCTTTAACATGCTTGCTTGGTTGGCCAAAAAGGGCGTATGCGTTTTTTCCTGAATATATTCAGGAAAAAACGCATACGCCCTTTTTGGCCAAGTGCATCATTGTCGACGTTCTGCCTCTTTTCCTATGCTTTAAATGCAATTCCAGTCTACCCCATGAAATCGTTTTCCTGAAATTCTGCCCCGCTTTCAAGTCCTCTTCGCAGCCTTCCTTCAATATATTTTTGGACGATAGCTGTCATTTATAACTCTGCAGGTTTGTGAATTACAGTGCCCCTGAGCTCCTTTCTTCAAATCGCTTTCTTGTGAGCTGTCCGCAAACCCGCAGGATTGCTTCAGACCTTAATCAGGTTCCGGCCCGGCATGCTGAGCGTTTGGTTAAATCCTCTTCCTGGTTGGAAATGAGCGTTAAATTAGCCCCTGCAGACACCTACAGCTAGTCACTCATTGGTTCTCCCTATTCCTTTTCATCTTGCGCAGAAATTGCAAAGTGTGCGAAACAGGAGGTTAAAGGCACTGACTCTCCAAGTGGGGAGAGTGTTAGTAAAGGGTCTGGAATTGTGAACCCGAGTAAAAGAGGACAAAAACTGAGATGCATTTGATAACGTTTCCCGGTCACATGGTGCACCATACTGTGGGTTTCCCATGCATGGTTTAGCTGAAGGAAGAATCGCTTAAACCTGGAGAGTTGGGACCCATGGAATGTGTACCATGTATTATGACTTCAAAAGGTCTGCATTTGCTCATCGAACCTCACCAATGCTATCAGCCCGAAGGGTCCAACCTTATGTCTCACTCAGCTCTGGGTTTAGATGAGGTAAATCCAGGTTGCATCACAAGCCCTGAATGAATTATTTAAGAATTGCTCTCTATTTCACTGTCATTGTGTTTTGTTTTTGTAATTCATTTTGATAATAGGATTTATCGGATTTTCTCTGCTGCCTTCATGCAGCTGTACACACGCTTGATTCTCTTATGGAGACATGTAAATCCATGGGTTTGAAGAGTCTTAGTAGTCAGGTGTATTCCTAGGCTTTGAATATAGGGTGTTTAGCCCATTTCGTTGAGCAAGGGGTAGGTCTTGACTATTACATATTTGACGTATGGAATGGTATCTGTGCAAATTTCTATCTCTCGTTTTATGCAGCACCCCAACTCACCTTTCCCCTTAAGCAAACATTAGTTGGTTTTCTAAATTTGAGACCCTGTTCTGTTTTGTAATTCAGTTCATGTGTAGCCAAGATTACATTCGGTGTATTAGTGATATCTTATGATGTTTCATTTTCTGTGTGACTTTTTTCACTTAGAATCATCGTACCTGAATCCACTCATTATGCCACGACGGGCCAGATGACATAGATTTCATTGGTGACTGATATTCCATTGTACGTACGTACCACAACTTCTTTATTCATTTTTCGCTTTCTGGGATATTTAACTTGTACCGTAGACGAGGTTCTTGTAAACAGAGCCATCTGAAACTTTGGCGTGGCTGTGTGTTTTTGATTTTAATTTCCCTAAGCTATAGGACCATAAGTGGAAGTGCCGTAGGCTCCGTTGTTTTGTTTTTTAGGTGTTTCAGGAAACACCATACACTTCTCCAGAGTGGCTGTTGGCAATTTACATCCCACCCATCAGCATAACAAGGCTCCCTGTTCTCCATGGCCTGTGCTGCATTTCTGGATTTTACACTTTTTTCACATGGCCCTTTTGACCGGGGGGCAGTGAGACTTCATTGTAGTGCAGATTTCTTTAACATGCTTGCTTGGTTGGCCAAAAAGTGCGTATGCGTTTTTTCCTGAATATATTCAGGAAAAAACGCATACGCCCTTTTTGGCCAAGTGCATCATTGTCGACGTTCTGCCTCTTTTCCTATGCTTTAAATGCAATTCCAGTCTACCCCCTGAAATCGTTTTCCTGCAATTCTGCCCCGCTTTCAAGTCCTCTTCGCAGCCTTCCTTCAATATATTTTTGGACGATAGCTGTCATTTATAACTCTGCAGGTTTGTGAATTACAGTGCCCCTGAGCTCCTTTCTTAAAATCGCTTTCTTGTGAGCTGGCCGCAAACCCGCAGGATTGCTTCAGGCCCTAATCTTGTTCCGGCACGGCATGCTGAGCCTTTGGTTAATTCCAATTCCTGGTGGGAAATGAGCGTTAAATTTGCCCCTGCAGACACCTACAGCTAGTCTCTCATTGGTTCTCCCTATTCCTGTTCATCTTGCGCAGAAATTGCAAACTGTCCCAAACAGGAGGTTAAAGGCACTGACTCTCCAAGTGGGGAGAGTTTTAGTAAAGGGTCTGGAATTGTGAACCCGAGTAAAAGGGGACAAATCTGAGATGCATTTGAAAACGTTTCCCGGTCACACGCTGCACCATACTGTGTGTTTCCCATGCATGCTTTAGCTGAAGGAAGAATCGCTTAAACATGGAGAGTTGGGACCCATGGAATGGGTACCATGCAGTATGACTTCAAATGGTCTGCATTGGCTCATCGAACCTCACCAATGGTATCAGCCCGAAGTGTCCAACCTTATGTCTCACTCAGCTCTGGGTTTAGATGAGGTAAATCCAGGTTGCATCACAAGACATGAATGAATTATTTAAGAATTGCTCTCTATTTCACTGTCATTGTGTTTTGTTTTTGTAATTTATTTTGATAATAGGATTTATCGGATTTTCTCTGCTGCCTTCATGCAGCTGTACACACGCTTGATTCTCTTATGGACACATATAAATCCATGGGTTTTAATATTCTTACTAGTCAGGTGTATTCTTAGGCAATTAATATAGGGTGTTTAGCCCATTTCGTTGAGCAAGGGGTAGGTCTTGACTATTACATATTTGACGTATGGAATGGTATCTGTGCTAATTTCTATCTCTGGTTTTATGCAGCACCCCAACTCACCTTTCCCCTTAAGCAAACATAAGTTGGTTTTCTAAATTTGAGACCCTGTTCTGTTTTGTAATTCAGTTCATGTGTAGCCAAGATTACATTCGGTGTATTAGTGATATCTTATGATGTTTCATTTTCTGTGTGACTTATTTCACTTAGAATCATCGTACCTGAATCCACTCATTATGCCACGACGGGCCAGATGACATAGATTTCATTGCTGAATGATATTCCACTGTACGTACGTACCACAACTTCTTTATCCATTTTTCACATTCTGGGATATTTAACTTGTACCGTAGAGGAGGTTCTTGTAAACAGAGCTGTCCGACACTTTGGGGTGACTGTGTGTTTTTGATTTTAATTTCCCTAAGCTATAGGACCATAAGTGGAAGTGCCGTAGGCTCCGTAGCTTTGTTTTTTCGGTGTTCCGGGAAACACCATACACTTCTCCAGAGTGGCTGTTGGCAATTCACATCCCACGCATCAGCATAACAAGGCTCCCCGTTCTCCATGGCCTGTGCTGCCTTTCTGGATTTTACACTTTTTTCAGATGGCCCTTTTGACCGGGGGGCAGTGAGACTTCATTGTAGTGCAGATTTCTTTAACATGCTTGCTTGGTTGGCCAAAAAGGGCGTATGCGTTTTTTCCTGAATATATTCAGGAAAAAACGCATACGCCCTTTTTGGCCAAGAGCATCATTGTTGACGTTCTGCCTCTTTTCCTATGCTTTAAATGCAATTCCCGTCTACCCCCTGAAATCGTTTTCCTGCAATTCTGCCCCACTTACAAGTCATCTTCGCAGCCTTCCTTCAATATATTTTTGGACGATAGCTGTCATTTATAACTCTGCAGGTTTGTGAGTTACAGTGCCCCTGAGCTCCTTTCTTCAACTCGCTATCTTGTGAGCTGGCCGCAAACCCACAGGATTGCCTCAGGCCCTAATCTGGTTCCGGCACGGCATGCTGAGCCTTTGGTTAATTCCTCTTCCTGGTGGGAAATGAGCGTTAAATTTGCCCGTGCAGACACCTAGAGCTAGTCTCTCATTGGTTCTCCCTATTCCTTTTCATCTTGCGCAGAAATTGCAAACTGTGCCCAACAGGAGGTTAAAGGCACTGACTCTCCAAGTGGGGAGAGTGTTCGTAAAGGGTCTGGAATGGTGAACCCGAGTAAAAGGGGACGAAAACTGAGATGCATTTGAAAACGTTTGCCAGTCACACGGTGCACCATACTGTGGGTTTCCCATGCATGTTTTAGCTGAAGGAAGAATCCCTTAAACTTGGAGAGTTGGGACCCATGGAATGGGTACCATGCTGTATGACTTCAAAGGGTCTGCATTTGCTCATCGAACCTCACCAATGCTATCAGCCCGAAGTGCCCAACCTTATGTCTCAGTCAGCTCTGGGTGTAGATGTGGTAAATCCAGGTTGCATCACAAGCCCTGAATGAATTATTTAAGAATTGCTCTCTATTTCACTGTCCTTGGGTTTTGTTTGTGTAATTCATTTTGATAATGGGATTTATCGGATTTTCTCTGCTGCATTCATGCCGCTGTACACACGCTTCATTCTCTTACGGAGACATATAAATCCATGGGTTTGAAGATTCTTACTAGTCAGGTGTATTCCTAGGCGTTGAATATGTGGTGTTTAGTCCATTTCGTTGAGCAAGGGGTAGGTCTTGACTATTACTTATTTGGCTTATGGAAAGGTATCTGTGTTAATTTCTATCTCTGGTTTTATGCAGCACCCCAACTCACCTTTCCCCTTAAGCAAGCATAAGTTGGTTTTCTAAATTTGAGACCCTGTTCTGTTTTGTAATTTAGTTCATGTGTAGCCAAGTTTACATTCCGTGTAGTAGTGATATCTTATGATGTTTCATTTTCTGTGTGACTTATTTCACTTAGAATCATCGTACCTGAATCCACTCATTATGCCGCGACGGGCCTGATGACATAGATTTCATTGCTGAGTGATATTCCATAGTACGTACGTACAACAACTTCTTTATCCATTTTTCACATTCTGGGATATTTAACTTGTACCGTAGTCGAGGTTCTTGTAAACAGAGCCGTCCGACACTTTGGGGTGGCTGTGTGTTTTCGATTTTAATTTCCCTAAGCTATAGGACCATAAGTGGAAGTGCCGTGGGCTCCGTAGCTTTGTTTTTTCGGTGTTCCGGGAAACACCATACACTTCTCCAGGGTGGCTGTTGGCAATTTACATCCCGCCCATCAGCATAACAAGGCTCCCTGTTCTCCATGGCCTGTGCTGCCTTTCTGGATTTTACACTTTTTTCAGATGGCCCTTTTGACCGGGGGGCAGTGAGACTTCATTGTAGTGCAGATTTCTTTAACATGCTTGCTTGGTTGGCCAAAAAGGGCGTATGCGTTTTTTCCTGAATATATTCAGGAGAAAACGCATACGCCCTTTTTGGCCAAGAGCATCATTGTCGACGTTCTGCCTCTTTTCCTATGCTTTAAATGCAATTCCCGTCTACCCCCTGAAATCGTTTTCCTGCGATTCTGCCCCACTTACAAGTCGTCTTCGCAGCCTTCCTTCAATATATTTTTGGACGATAGCTGTCATTTATAACTCTGCAGGTTTGTGAGTTACAGTGCCCCTGAGCTCATTTCTTCAACTCGCTATCTTGTGAGCTGGCCGCAAACCCACAGGATTGCCTCAGGCCCTAATCTGCTTCCGGCACAGCATGCTGAGCCTTTGGTTCATTCCTCTTCCTGGTGGGAAATGAGCGTTAAATTTGCCCGTGCAGACACCTACAGCTAGTCTCTCATTCGTTCTCCCTATTCCTTTTCATCTTGCGCAGAAATTGCAAACTGTGCCCAAGAGGAGGTTAAAGGCACTGACTCTCCAACTGGGGAGAGTGTTCGTAAAGGGTCTGGAATGGTGAACCCGAGTAAAAGGGGACGAAAACTGAGAATCATTTGAAAACGTTTGCCAGTCACACGGTGCACCATACTGTGGGTTTCCCATGCATGTTTTAGCTGAAGGAAGAATCCCTTAAACTTAGAGAGTTGGGACCCATGGAATGGGTACCATGCTGTATGACTTCAAAGGGTCTGCATTTGCTCATCGAACCTCACCAATGCTATCAGCCCGAAGTGCACAACCTTATGTCTCACTCAGCTCTGGGTGTAGATGTGGTAAATCCAGGTTGCATCACAAGCCCTGAATGAATTATTTAAGAATTGCTCTCTATTTCACTGTCCTTGGGTTTTGTTTGTGTAATTCATTTTGATAATGGGATTTATCGGATTTTCTCTGCTGCATTCATGCCGCTGTACACACGCTTCATTCTCTTACGGAGACATATAAATCCATGGGTTTGAAGATTCTTACTAGTCAGGTGTATTCCTAGGCGTTGAATATGGGGTGTTTAGTCCATTTCGTTGAGCAAGGGGTAGGTCTTGACTATTACATATTTGGCTTATGGAAAGGTATCTGTGCTAATTTCTATCTCTGGTTTTATGCAGCACCCCAACTCACCTTTCCCCTTAAGCAAGCATAAGTTGGTTTTCTAAATTTGAGACCCTGTTCTGTTTTGTAATTTAGTTCATGTGTAGCCAAGTTTACATTCCGTGTAGTAGTGATATCTTATGATGTTTCATTTTCTGTGTGACTTATTTCACTTAGAATCATCGTACCTGAATCCACTCATTATGCCGCGACGGGCCTGATGACATAGATTTCATTGCTGAGTGATATTCCATTGTACGTACGTACCACAACTTCTTTATCCATTTTTCACATTCTGGGATATTTAACTTGTACCGTAGACGAGGTTCTTGTAAACAGAGCCGTCCGACACTTTGGGGTGGCTGTGTGTTTTTGATTTTAATTTCCCTAAGCTATAGGACCATAAGTGGAAGTGCCGTAGGCTCCGTAGCTTTGTTTTTTCGGTGTTCCGGGAAACACCATACACTTCTCCAGAGTGGCTGTTGGCAATTCACATCCCACGCATCAGCATAACAAGGCTCCCTGTTCTCCATGGCCTGTGCTGCCTTTCTGGATTTTACACTTTTTTCAGATGGCCCTTTTGACCGGGGGGCAGTGAGACTTCATTGTAGTGCAGATTTCTTTAACATGCTTGCTTGGTTGGCCAAAAAGGGCGTATGCGTTTTTTCCTGAATATATTCAGGAAAAAACGCATACGCCCTTTTTGGCCAAGAGCATCATTGTCGACGTTCTGCCTCTTTTCCTATGCTTTAAATGCAATTCCCGTCTACCCCCTGAAATCGTTCTCCTGCAATTCTGCCCCACTTACAAGTCGTCTTCGCAGCCTTCCTTCAATATATTTTTGGACGATAGCTGTCATTTATAACTCTGCAGGTTTGTGAGTTACAGTGCCCCTGAGCTCATTTCTTCAACTCGCTATCTTGTGAGCTGGCCGCAAACCCACAGGATTGCCTCAGGCCCTAATCTGGTTCCGGCACGGCATGCTGAGCCTTTGGTTAATTCCTCTTCCTGGTGGGAAATGAGCGTTAAATTTGCCCGTGCAGACACCTAGAGCTAGTCTCTCATTGGTTCTCCCTATTCCTTTTCATCTTGCGCAGAAATTGCAAACTGTGCCCAACAGGAGGTTAAAGGCACTGACTCTCCAAGTGGGGAGAGTGTTCGTAAAGGGTCTGGAATGGTGAACCCGAGTAAAAGGGGACGAAAACTGAGATGCATTTGAAAACGTTTGCCAGTCACACGGTGCACCATACTGTGGGTTTCCCATGCATGTTTTAGCTGAAGGAAGAATCCCTTAAACTTGGAGAGTTGGGACCCATGGAATGGGTACCATGCTGTATGACTTCAAAGGGTCTGCATTTGCTCATCAAACCTCACCAATGCTATCAGCCCAAAGTGCCCAACCTTATGTCTCACTCAGCTCTGGGTGTAGATGTGGTAAATCCAGGTTGCATCACAAGCCCTGAATGAATTATTTAAGAATTGCTCTCTATTTCACTGTCCTTGGGTTTTGTTTGTGTAATTCATTTTGATAATGGGATTTATCGGATTTTCTCTGCTGCATTCATGCCGCTGTACACACGCTTCATTCTCTTACGGAGACATATAAATCCATGGGTTTGAAGATTCTTACTAGTCAGGTGTATTCCTAGGCGTTGAATATGTGGTGTTTAGTCCATTTCGTTGAGCAAGGGGTAGGACTTGACTATTACATATTTGGCTTATGGAAAGGTATCTGTGCTAATTTCAATCTCTGGTTTTATGCAGCACCCCAACTCACCTTTCCCCTTAAGCAAGCATAAGTTGGTTTTCTAAATTTGAGACCCTGTTCTGTTTTGTAATTCAGTTCATGTGTAGCGAAGTTTACATTCCGTGTAGTAGTGATATCTTATGATGTTTCATTTTCTGTGTGACATATTTCACTTAGAATCATCGTACCTGAATCCACTCATTATGCCGCGACGGGCCTGATGACATAGATTTCATTGCTGAGTGATATTCCATTGTACGTACGTACCACAACTTCTTTATCCATTTTTCACATTCTGGGATATTTAACTTGTACCGTAGACGAGGTTCTTGTAAACAGAGCCGTCCGACACTTTGGGGTGGCTGTGTGTTTTTGATTTTAATTTCCCTAAGCTATAGGACAATAAGTGGAAGTGCCGTAGGCTCCGTAGCTTTGTTTTTTCGGTATTCCGGGAAACACCATACACTTCTCCAGGGTGGCTGTTGGCAATTTACATCCCGCCCATCAGCATAACAAGGCTCCCTGTTCTCCATGGCCTGTGCTGCCTTTCTGGATTTTACACTTTTTTTCAGATGGCCCTTTTGACCGGGGGGCAGTGAGACTTCATTGTAGTGCAGATTTCTTTAACATGCTTGCTTGGTTGGCCAAAAAGGGCGTATGCGTTTTTTCCTGAATATATTCAGGAAAAAACGCATACGCCCTTTTTGGCCAAGAGCATCATTGTCGACGTTCTGCCTCTTTTCCTATGCTTTAAATGCAATTCCCGTCTACCCCCTGAAATCGTTTTCCTGCAATTCTGCCCCACTTACAAGTCGTCTTCGCAGCCTTCCTTCAATATATTTTTGGACGATAGCTGTCATTTATAACTCTGCAGGTTTGTGAGTTACAGTGCCCCTGAGCTCATTTCTTCAACTCGCTATCTTGTGAGCTGGCCGCAAACCCACAGGATTGCCTCAGGCCCTAATCTGGTTCTTGCACGGCATGCTGAGCCTTTGGTTAATTCCTCTTCCTGGTTGGAAATGAGCGTTAAATTTGCCCGTGCAGACACCTAGAGCTAGTCTCTCATTGGTTCTCCCTATTCCTTTTCATCTTGCGCAGAAATTGCAAACTGTGCCCAACAGGAGGTTAAAGGCACTGACTCTCCAAGTGGGGAGAGTGTTCGTGAAGGGTCTGGAATGGTGAACCCGAGTAAAAGGGGACGAAAACTGAGATGCATTTGAAAACGTTTGCCAGTCACACGTTGCACCATACTGTGGGTTTCCCATGCATGTTTTAGCTGAAGGAAGAATCCCTTAAACTTGGAGAGTTGGGACCCATGGAATGGGTACCATGCTGTATGACTTCAATGGGTCTGCATTTGCTCATCGAACCTCACCAATGCTATCAGCCCGAAGTGCCCAACCTTATGTCTCACTCAGCTCTGGGTGTACATGTGGTAAATCCAGGTTGCATCACAAGCCCTGAATGAATTATTTAAGAATTGCTCTCTATTTCACTGTCCTTGGGTTTTGTTTGTGTAATTCATTTTGATAATGGGATTTATCGGATTTTCTCTGCTGCATTCATGCCGCTGTACACACGCTTCATTCTCTTACGGAGACATATAAATCCATGGGTTTGAAGATTCTTACTAGTCAGGTGTATTCCTAGGCGTTGAATATGGGGTGTTTAGTCCATTTCGTTGAGCAAGGGGTAGGACTTGACTATTACATATTTGGCTTATGGAAAGGTATCTGTGCTAATTTCTATCTCTGGTTTTATGCAGCACCCCAACTCACCTTTCCCCTTAAGCAAGCATAAGTTGGTTTTCTAAATTTGAGACCCTGTTCTGTTTTGTAATTCAGTTCATGTGTAGCCAAATTTACATTCCGTGTAGTAGTGATATCTTATGATGTTTCATTTTCTGTGTGACTTATTTCACTTAGAATCATCGTACCTGAATCCACTCATTATGCCGCGACGGGCCTGATGACATAGATTTCATTGCTGAGTGATATTCCATTGTACGTACGTACCACAACTTCTTTATCCATTTTTCACATTCTGGGATATTTAACTTGTACCGTAGACGAGGTTCTTGTAAACAGAGCCGTCCGACACTTTGGGGTGGCTGTGTGTTTTTGATTTTAATTTCCCTAAGCTATAGGACCATAAGTGGAAGTGCCATAGGCTCCGTAGCTTTGTTTTTTCGGTGTTCCGGGAAACACCATACACTTCTCCAGGGTGGCTGTTGGCAATTTACATCCCGCCCATCAGCATAACAAGGCTCCCTGTTCTCCATGGCCTGTGCTGCCTTTCTGGATTTTACACTTTTTTCAGATGGCCCTTCTGACCGGGGGGCAGTGAGACTTCATTGTAGAGCAGATTACTTTAACATGCTTGCTTGGTTGGCCAAAAAGTGCGTATGCGTTTTTTACTGAATATATTCAGGAAAAAACGCATACGCACTTTTTGGCCAAGAGCATCATTGTCGACGTTCTGCCTCTTTTCCTATGCTTTAAATGCAATTCCCGTCTACCCCCTGAAATCGTTCTCCTGCAATTCTGCCCCACTTACAAGTCGTCTTCGCAGCCTTCCTTCAATATATTTTTGGACGATAGCTGTCATTTATAACTCTGCAGGTTTGTGAGTTACAGTGCCCATGAGCTCATTTCTTCAACTCGCTATCTTGTGAGCTGGCCGCAAACCCACAGGATTGCCTCAGGCCGTAATCTGGTTCCGGCACGGCATGCTGAGCCTTTGGTTAATTCCTCTTCCTGGTGGGAAATGAGCGTTAAATTTGCCCGTGCAGACACCTAGAGCTAGTCTCTCATTGGTTCTCCCTATTCCTTTTCATCTTGCGCAGAAATTGCAAACTGTGCCCAACAGGAGGTTAAAGGCACTGACTCTCCAAGTGGGGAGAGTGTTCGTGAAGGGTCTGGAATGGTGAACCCGAGTAAAAGGGGACGAAAACTGAGATGCATTTGAAAACGTTTGCCAGTCACACGGTGCACCATACTTTGGGTTTCCCATGCATGTTTTAGCTGAAGGAAGAATCCCTTAAACTTGGAGAGTTGGGACCCATGGAATGGGTACCATGCTGTATGACTTCAAAGGGTCTGCATTTGCTCATCGAACCTCACCAATGCTATCAGCCCGAAGTGCCCAACCTTATGTCTCACTCAGCTCTGGGTGTACATGTGGTAAATCCAGGTTGCATCACAAGCCCTGAATGAATTATTTAAGAATTGCTCTCTATTTCACTGTCCTTGGGTTTTGTTTGTGTAATTCATTTTGATAATGGGATTTATCGGATTTTCTCTGCTGCATTCATGCCGCTGTACACACGCTTCATTCTCTTACGGAGACATATAAATCCATGGGTTTGAAGATTCTTACTAGTCAGGTGTATTCCTAGGCGTTGAATATGGGGTGTTTAGTCCATTTCGTTGAGCAAGGGGTAGGACTTGACTGTTACATATTTGGCTTATGGAAAGGTATCTGTGCTAATTTCTATCTCTGGTTTTATGCAGCACCCCAACTCACCTTTCCCCTTAAGCAAGCATAAGTTGGTTTTCTAAATTTGAGACCCTGTTCTGTTTTGTAATTCAGTTCATGTGTAGCCAAATTTACATTCCGTGTAGTAGTGATATCTTATGATGTTTCATTTTCTGTGTGACTTATTTCACTTAGAATCATCGTACCTGAATCCACTCATTATGCCGCGACGGGCCTGATGACATAGATTTCATTGCTGAGTGATATTCCATTGTACGTACGTACCACAACTTCTTTATCCATTTTTCACATTCTGGGATATTTAACTTGTACCGTAGACGAGGTTCTTGTAAACAGAGCCGTCCGACACTTTGGGGTGGCTGTGTGTTTTTGATTTTAATTTCCCTAAGCTATAGGACCATAAGTGGAAGTGCCGTAGGCTCCGTAGCTTTGTTTTTTCGGTGTTCCGGGAAACACCATACACTTCTCCAGGGTGGCTGTTGGCAATTTACATCCCGCCCATCAGCATAACAAGGCTCCCTGTTCTCCATGGCCTGTGCTGCCTTTCTGGATTTTACACTTTTTTCAGATGGCCCTTTTGACCGGGGGGCAGTGAGACTTCATTGTAGTGCAGATTTCTTTAACATGCTTGCTTGGTTGGCCAAAAAGGGCGTATGCGTTTTTTCCTGAATATATTCAGGAAAAAACGCATACGCCCTTTTTGGCCAAGAGCATCATTGTCGACGTTCTGCCTCTTTTCCTATGCTTTAAATGCAATTCCCGTCTACCCCCTGAAATAGTTTTCCTGCAATTCTGCCCCACTTACAAGTCGTCTTCGCAGCCTTCCTTCAATATATTTTTGGACGATAGCTGTCATTTATAACTCTGCAGGTTTGTGAGTTACAGAGCCCCTGAGCTCATTTCTTCAACTCGCTATCTTGTGAGCTGGCCGCAAACCCACAGGATTGCCTCAGGCCCTAATCTGGTTCCGGCACGGCATGCTGAGCGTTTGGTTAATTCCTCTTCCTGGTGGGAAATGAGCGTTAAATTTGCCCGTGCAGACACCTAGAGCTAGTCTCTCATTCGTTCTCCCTATTCCTTTTCATCTTGCGCAGAAATTGCAAACTGTGCCCAACAGGAGGTTAAAGGCACTGACTCTCCAAGTGGGGAGAGTGTTCATAAAGGGTCTGGAATGGTGAACCCGAGTAAAAGGGGACGAAAACTGAGAATCATTTGAAAACGTTTGCCAGTCACACGGTGCAGCATACTGTGGGTTTCCCATGCATGTTTTAGCTGAAGGAAGAATCCCTTAAACTTGGAGAGTTGGGACCCATGGAATGGGTACCATGCTGTATGACTTCACAGGGTCCGCATTTGCTCATCGAACCTCACCAATGCTATCAGCCCGAAGTGCCCAACCTTATGTCTCACTCAGCTCTGGGTGTAGATGTGGTAAATCCAGGTTGCATCACAAGCCCTGAATGAATTATTTAAGAATTGCTCTCTATTTCACTGTCCTTGGGTTTTGTTTGTGTAATTCATTTTGATAATGGGATTTATCGGATTTTCTCTGCTGCATTCATGCCGCTGTACACACTCATCATTCTCTTACGGAGACATATAAATCCATGGGTTTGAAGATTCTTACTAGTCAGGTGTATTCCTAGGCGTTGAATATGGGGTGTTTAGTCCATTTCGTTGAGCAAGGGGTAGGTCTTGACTATTACATATTTGGCTTATGGAAAGGTATCTGTGCTAATTTCTATCTCTGGTTTTATGCAGCACCCCAACTCACCTTTCCCCTTAAGCAAGCATAAGTTGGTTTTCTAAATTTGAGACCCTGTTCTGTTTTGTAATTCAGTTCATGTGTAGCCAAGTTTACATTACGTTTATTAGTGATATCTTATGATGTTTCATTTTCTGTGTGACTTATTTCACTTAGAATCATCGTACCTGAATCCACTCATTATGCCGCGACGGGCCTGATGACATAGATTTCATTGCTGAGTGATATTCCATTGTACGTACGTACCACAACTTCTTTATCCATTTTTCACATTCTGGGATATTTAACTTGTACCGTAGACGAGGTTCTTGTAAACAGAGCCGTCCGACACTTTGGGGTGGCTGTGTGTTTTTTATTTTAATTTCCCTAAGCTATAGGACCATAAGTGGAAGTGCCGTAGGCTCCGTAGCTTTGTTTTTTTGGTGTTCCGGGAAACACCATACACTTCTCCAGAGTGGCTGTTGGCAATTTACATCCCGCCCATCAGCATAACAAGGCTCCCTGTTCTCCATGGCCTGTGCTGCCTTTCTGGATTTTACACTTTTTTCAGATGGCCCTTCTGACCGGGGGGCAGTGAGACTTCATTGTAGAGCAGATTACTTTAACATGCTTGCTTGGTTGGCCAAAAAGGGCGTATGCGTTTTTTCCTGAATATATTCAGGAAAAAACGCATACGCCCTTTTTGGCCAAGAGCATCATTGTCGACGTTCTGCCTCTTTTCCTATGCTTTAAATGCAATTCCCGTCTACCCCCTGAAATCGTTCTCCTGCAATTCTGCCCCACTTACAAGTCGTCTTCGCAGCCTTCCTTCAATATATTTTTGGACGATAGCTGTCATTTATAACTCTGCAGGTTTGTGAATTACAGTGCCCCTGAGCTCATTTCTTCAACTCGCTATCTTGTGAGCTGGCCGCAAACCCACAGGATTGCCTCAGGCCCTAATCTGGTTCCGGCACGGCATGCTGAGCCTTTGGTTAATTCCTCTTCCTGGTGGGAAATGAGCGTTAAATTTGCCCGTGCAGACACCTAGAGCTAGTCTCTCATTGGTTCTCCCTATTCCTTTTCATCTTGCGCAGAAATTGCAAACTGTGCCCAACAGGAGGTTAAAGGCACTGACTCTCCAAGTGGGGAGAGTGTTCGTAAAGGGTCTGGAATGGTGAACCCGAGTAAAAGGGGACGAAAACTGAGATGCATTTGAAAACGTTTGCCAGTCACACGGTGCACCATACTTTGGGTTTCCCATGCATGTTTTAGCTGAAGGAAGAATCCCTTAAACTTGGAGAGTTGGGACCCATGGAATGGGTACCATGCTGTATGACTTCAAAGGGTCTGCATTTGCTCATCGAACCTCACCAATGCTATCAGCCCGAAGTGCCCAACCTTATGTCTCACTCAGCTCTGTGTGTACATGTGGTAAATCCAGGTTGCATCACAAGCCCTGAATGAATTATTTAAGAATTGCTCTCTATTTCACTGTCCTTGGGTTTTGTTTGTGTAATTCATTTTGATAATGGGATTTATCGGATTTTCTCTGCTGCATTCATGCCGCTGTACACACGCTTCATTCTCTTACGGAGACATATAAATCCATGGGTTTGAAGATTCTTACTAGTCAGGTGTATTCCTAGGCGTTGAATATGGGGTGTTTAGTCCATTTCGTTGAGCAAGGGGTAGGACTTGACTGTTACATATTTGGCTTATGGAAAGGTATCTGTGCTAATTTCTATCTCTGGTTTTATGCAGCACCCCAACTCACCTTTCCCCTTAAGCAAGCATAAGTTGGTTTTCTAAATTTGAGACCCTGTTCTGTTTTGTAATTCAGTTCATGTGTAGCCAAATTTACATTCCGTGTAGTAGTGATATCTTATGATGTTTCATTTTCTGTGTGACTTATTTCACTTAGAATCATCGTACCTGAATCCACTCATTATGCCGCGACGGGCCTGATGACATAGATTTCATTGCTGAGTGATATTCCATTGTACGTACGTACCACAACTTCTTTATCCATTTTTCACATTCTGGGATATTTAACTTGTACCGTAGACGAGGTTCTTGTAAACAGAGCCGTCCGACACTTTGGGGTGGCTGTGTGTTTTTGATTTTAATTTCCCTAAGCTATAGGACCATAAGTGGAAGTGCCGTAGGCTCTGTAGCTTTGTTTTTTCGGTGTTCCGGGAAACACCATACACTTCTCCAGGGTGGCTGTTGGCAATTTACATCCCGCCCATCAGCATAACAAGGCTCCCTGTTCTCCATGGCCTGTGCTGCCTTTCTGGATTTTACACTTTTTTCAGATGGCCCTTTTGACCGGGGGGCAGTGAGACTTCATTGTAGTGCAGATTTCTTTAACATGCTTGCTTGGTTGGCCAAAAAGGGCGTATGCGTTTTTTCCTGAATATATTCAGGAAAAAACGCATACGCCCTTTTTGGCCAAGAGCATCATTGTCGACGTTCTGCCTCTTTTCCTATGCTTTAAATGCAATTCCCGTCTACCCCCTGAAATAGTTTTCCTGCAATTCTGCCCCACTTACAAGTCGTCTTCGCAGCCTTCCTTCAATATATTTTTGGACGATAGCTGTCATTTATAACTCTGCAGGTTTGTGAGTTACAGAGCCCCTGAGCTCATTTCTTCAACTCGCTATCTTGTGAGCTGGCCGCAAACCCACAGGATTGCCTCAGGCCCTAATCTGGTTCCGGCACGGCATGCTGAGCGTTTGGTTAATTCCTCTTCCTGGTGGGAAATGAGCGTTAAATTTGCCCGTGCAGACACCTAGAGCTAGTCTCTCATTCGTTCTCCCTATTCCTTTTCATCTTGCGCAGAAATTGCAAACTGTGCCCAACAGGAGGTTAAAGGCACTGACTCTCCAAGTGGGGAGAGTGTTCATAAAGGGTCTGGAATGGTGAACCCGAGTAAAAGGGGACGAAAACTGAGAATCATTTGAAAACGTTTGCCAGTCACACGGTGCAGCATACTGTGGGTTTCCCATGCATGTTTTAGCTGAAGGAAGAATCCCTTAAACTTGGAGAGTTGGGACCCATGGAATGGGTACCATGCTGTATGACTTCACAGGGTCCGCATTTGCTCATCGAACCTCACCAATGCTATCAGCCCGAAGTGCCCAACCTTATGTCTCACTCAGCTCTGGGTGTAGATGTGGTAAATCCAGGTTGCATCACAAGCCCTGAATGAATTATTTAAGAATTGCTCTCTATTTCACTGTCCTTGGGTTTTGTTTGTGTAATTCATTTTGATAATGGGATTTATCGGATTTTCTCTGCTGCATTCATGCCGCTGTACACACTCATCATTCTCTTACGGAGACATATAAATCCATGGGTTTGAAGATTCTTACTAGTCAGGTGTATTCCTAGGCGTTGAATATGGGGTGTTTAGTCCATTTCGTTGAGCAAGGGGTAGGTCTTGACTATTACATATTTGGCTTATGGAAAGGTATCTGTGCTAATTTCTATCTCTGGTTTTATGCAGCACCCCAACTCACCTTTCCCCTTAAGCAAGCATAAGTTGGTTTTCTAAATTTGAGACCCTGTTCTGTTTTGTAATTCAGTTCATGTGTAGCCAAGTTTACATTACGTTTATTAGTGATATCTTATGATGTTTCATTTTCTGTGTGACTTATTTCACTTAGAATCATCGTACCTGAATCCACTCATTATGCCGCGACGGGCCTGATGACATAGATTTCATTGCTGAGTGATATTCCATTGTACGTACGTACCACAACTTCTTTATCCATTTTTCACATTCTGGGATATTTAACTTGTACCGTAGACGAGGTTCTTGTAAACAGAGCCGTCCGACACTTTGGGGTGGCTGTGTGTTTTTTATTTTAATTTCCCTAAGCTATAGGACCATAAGTGGAAGTGCCGTAGGCTCCGTAGCTTTGTTTTTTTGGTGTTCCGGGAAACACCATACACTTCTCCAGAGTGGCTGTTGGCAATTTACATCCCGCCCATCAGCATAACAAGGCTCCCTGTTCTCCATGGCCTGTGCTGCCTTTCTAGATTTTACACTTTTTTCAGATGGCCCTTCTGACCGGGGGGCAGTGAGACTTCATTGTAGAGCAGATTACTTTAACATGCTTGCTTGGTTGGCCAAAAAGGGCGTATGCGTTTTTTCCTGAATATATTCAGGAAAAAACGCATACGCCCTTTTTGGCCAAGAGCATCATTGTCGACGTTCTGCCTCTTTTCCTATGCTTTAAATGCAATTCCCGTCTACCCCCTGAAATCGTTCTCCTGCAATTCTGCCCCACTTACAAGTCGTCTTCGCAGCCTTCCTTCAATATATTTTTGGACGATAGCTGTCATTTATAACTCTGCAGGTTTGTGAATTACAGTGCCCCTGAGCTCATTTCTTCAACTCGCTATCTTGTGAGCTGGCCGCAAACCCACAGGATTGCCTCAGGCCCTAATCTGGTTCCGGCACGGCATGCTGAGCCTTTGGTTAATTCCTCTTCCTGGTGGGAAATGAGCGTTAAATTTGCCCGTGCAGACACCTAGAGCTAGTCTCTCATTGGTTCTCCCTATTCCTTTTCATCTTGCGCAGAAATTGCAAACTGTGCCCAACAGGAGGTTAAAGGCACTGACTCTCCAAGTGGGGAGAGTGTTCGTAAAGGGTCTGGAATGGTGAACCCGAGTAAAAGGGGACGAAAACTGAGATGCATTTGAAAACGTTTGCCAGTCACACGGTGCACCATACTGTGGGTTTCCCATGCATGTTTTAGCTGAAGGAAGAATCCCTTAAACTTGGAGAGTTGGGACCCATGGAATGGGTACCATGCTGTATGACTTCAAAGGGTCTGCATTTGCTCATCGAACCTCACCAATGCTATCAGCCCGAAGTGCCCAACCTTATGTCTCACTCAGCTCTGTGTGTACATGTGGTAAATCCAGGTTGCATCACAAGCCCTGAATGAATTATTTAAGAATTGCTCTCTATTTCACTGTCCTTGGGTTTTGTTTGTGTAATTCATTTTGATAATGGGATTTATCGGATTTTCTCTGCTGCATTCATGCCGCTGTACACACGCTTCATTCTCTTACGGAGACATATAAATCCATGGGTTTGAAGATTCTTACTAGTCAGGTGTATTCCTAGGCGTTGAATATGGGGTGTTTAGTCCATTTCGTTGAGCAAGGGGTAGGACTTGACTGTTACATATTTGGCTTATGGAAAGGTATCTGTGCTAATTTCTATCTCTGGTTTTATGCAGCACCCCAACTCACCTTTCCCCTTAAGCAAGCATAAGTTGGTTTTCTAAATTTGAGACCCTGTTCTGTTTTGTAATTCAGTTCATGTGTAGCCAAATTTACATTCCGTGTAGTAGTGATATCTTATGATGTTTCATTTTCTGTGTGACTTATTTCACTTAGAATCATCGTACCTGAATCCACTCATTATGCCGCGACGGGCCTGATGACATAGATTTCATTGCTGAGTGATATTCCATTGTACGTACGTACCACAACTTCTTTATCCATTTTTCACATTCTGGGATATTTAACTTGTACCGTAGACGAGGTTCTTGTAAACAGAGCCGTCCGACACTTTGGGGTGGCTGTGTGTTTTTGATTTTAATTTCCCTAAGCTATAGGACCATAAGTGGAAGTGCCGTAGGCTCCGTAGCTTTGTTTTTTCGGTGTTCCGGGAAACACCATACACTTCTCCAGGGTGGCTGTTGGCAATTTACATCCCGCCCATCAGCATAACAAGGCTCCCTGTTCTCCATGGCCTGTGCTGCCTTTCTGGATTTTACACTTTTTTCAGATGGCCCTTTTGACCGGGGGGCAGTGAGACTTCATTGTAGTGCAGATTTCTTTAACATGCTTGCTTGGTTGGCCAAAAAGGGCGTATGCGTTTTTTCCTGAATATATTCAGGAAAAAACGCATACGCCCTTTTTGGCCAAGAGCATCATTGTCGACGTTCTGCCTCTTTTCCTATGCTTTAAATGCAATTCCCGTCTACCCCCTGAAATAGTTTTCCTGCAATTCTGCCCCACTTACAAGTCGTCTTCGCAGCCTTCCTTCAATATATTTTTGGACGATAGCTGTCATTTATAACTCTGCAGGTTTGTGAGTTACAGAGCCCCTGAGCTCATTTCTTCAACTCGCTATCTTGTGAGCTGGCCGCAAACCCACAGGATTGCCTCAGGCCCTAATCTGGTTCCGGCACGGCATGCTGAGCGTTTGGTTAATTCCTCTTCCTGGTGGGAAATGAGCGTTAAATTTGCCCGTGCAGACACCTAGAGCTAGTCTCTCATTCGTTCTCCCTATTCCTTTTCATCTTGCGCAGAAATTGCAAACTGTGCCCAACAGGAGGTTAAAGGCACTGACTCTCCAAGTGGGGAGAGTGTTCATAAAGGGTCTGGAATGGTGAACCCGAGTAAAAGGGGACGAAAACTGAGAATCATTTGAAAACGTTTGCCAGTCACACGGTGCAGCATACTGTGGGTTTCCCATGCATGTTTTAGCTGAAGGAAGAATCCCTTAAACTTGGAGAGTTGGGACCCATGGAATGGGTACCATGCTGTATGACTTCACAGGGTCTGCATTTGCTCATCGAACCTCACCAATGCTATCAGCCCGAAGTGCCCAACCTTATGTCTCACTCAGCTCTGGGTGTAGATGTGGTAAATCCAGGTTGCATCACAAGCCCTGAATGAATTATTTAAGAATTGCTCTCTATTTCACTGTCCTTGGGTTTTGTTTGTGTAATTCATTTTGATAATGGGATTTATTGGATTTTCTCTGCTGCATTCATGCCGCTGTACACACTCATCATTCTCTTACGGAGACATATAAATCCATGGGTTTGAAGATTCTTACTAGTCAGGTGTATTCCTAGGCGTTGAATATGGGGTGTTTAGTCCATTTCGTTGAGCAAGGGGTAGGTCTTGACTATTACATATTTGGCTTATGGAAAGGTATCTGTGCTAATTTCTATCTCTGGTTTTATGCAGCACCCCAACTCACCTTTCCCCTTAAGCAAGCATAAGTTGGTTTTCTAAATTTGAGACCCTGTTCTGTTTTGTAATTCAGTTCATGTGTAGCCAAGTTTACATTACGTGTATTAGTGATATCTTATGATGTTTCATTTTCTGTGTGACTTATTTCACTTAGAATCATCGTACCTGAATCCACTCATTATGCCGCGACGGGCCTGATGACATAGATTTCATTGCTGAGTGATATTCCATTGTACGTACGTACCACAACTTCTTTATCCATTTTTCACATTCTGGGATATTTAACTTGTACCGTAGACGAGGTTCTTGTAAACAGAGCCGTCCGACACTTTGGGGTGGCTGTGTGTTTTTTATTTTAATTTCCCTAAGCTATAGGACCATAAGTGGAAGTGCCGTAGGCTCCGTAGCTTTGTTTTTTCGGTGTTCCGGGAAACACCATACACTTCTCCAGAGTGGCTGTTGGCAATTTACATCCCGCCCATCAGCATAACAAGGCTCCCTGTTCTCCATGGCCTGTGCTGCCTTTCTGGATTTTACACTTTTTTCAGATGGCCCTTCTGACCGGGGGGCAGTGAGACTTCATTGTAGAGCAGATTACTTTAACATGCTTGCTTGGTTGGCCAAAAAGTGCGTATGCGTTTTTTACTGAATATATTCAGGAAAAAACGCATACGCACTTTTTGGCCAAGAGCATCATTGTCGACGTTCTGCCTCTTTTCCTATGCTTTAAATGCAAATCCCGTCTACCCCCTGAAATCGTTCTCCTGCAATTCTGCCCCACTTACAAGTCGTCTTCGCAGCCTTCCTTCAATATATGTTTGGACGATAGCTGTCATTTATAACTCTGCAGGTTTGTGAGTTACAGTGCCCCTGAGCTCATTTCTTCAACTCGCTATCTTGTGAGCTGGCCGCAAACCCACAGGATTGCCTCAGGCCCTAATCTGGTTCCGGCACGGCATGCTGAGCCTTTGGTTAATTCCTCTTCCTGGTGGGAAATGAGCGTTAAATTTGCCCGAGCAGACACCTAGAGCTAGTCTCTCATTCGTTCTCCTTATTCCTTTTCATCTTGCGCAGAAATTGCAAACTGTGCCCAACAGGAGGTTAAAGGCACTGACTCTCCAAGTGGGGAGAGTGTTCGTAAAGGGTCTGGAATGGTGAACCCGAGTAAAAGGGGACGAAAACTGACATGCATTTGAAAACGTTTGCCAGTCACACGGTGCACCATACTGTGGGTTTCCCATGCATGTTTTAGCTGAAGGAAGAATCCCTTAAACTTGGAGAGTTGGGACCCATGGAATGGGTACCATGCTGTATGACTTCAAAGGGTCTGCATTTGCTCATCGAACCTCACCAATGCTATCAGCCCGAAGTGCCCAACCTTATGTCTCACTCAGCTCTGGGTGTAGATGTGGTAAATCCAGGTTGCATCACAAGCCCTGAATGAATTATTTAAGAATTGCTCTCTATTTCACTGTCCTTGGGTTTTGTTTGTGTAATTCATTTTGATAATGGGATTTATCGGATTTTCTCTGCTGCATTCATGCCGCTCTACACATGCTTCATTCTCTTACGGAGACATATAAATCCATGGGTTTGAAGATTCTTACTAGTCAGGTGTATTCCTAGGCGTTGAATATGGGGTGTTTAGTCCATTTCGTTGAGCAAGGGGTAGGACTTGACTATTACATATTTGGCTTATGGAAAGGTATCTGTGCTAATTTCAATCTCTGGTTTTATGCAGCACCCCAACTCACCTTTCCCCTTAAGCAAGCATAAGTTGGTTTTCTAAATTTGAGACCCTGTTCTGTTTTGTAATTCAGTTCATGTGTAGCCAAGTTTACATTCCGTGTTGTAGTGATATCTTATGATGTTTCATTTTCTGTGTGACTTATTTCACTTAGAATCATCATACCTGAATCCACTCATTATGCCGCGACGGGCCTGATGACATAGATTTCATTGCTGAGTGATATTCCATTGTACGTACGTACCACAACTTCTTTATCCATTTTTCACATTCTGGGATATTTAACTTGTACCGTAGACGAGGTTCTTGTAAACAGAGCCGTCCGACACTTTCGGGTGGCTGTGTGTTTTTGATTTTAATTTCCCTAAGCTATAGGACAATAAGTGGAAGTGCCGTAGGCTCCGTAGCTTTGTTTTTTCGGTGTTCCGGGAAACACCATACACTTCTCCAGGGTGGCTGTTGGCAATTTACATCCCGCCCATCAGCATAACAAGGCTCCCTGTTCTCCATGGCCTGTGCTGCCTTTCTGGATTTTACACTTTTTTCAGATGGCCCTTTTGACCGGGGGGCAGTGAGACTTCATTGTAGTGCAGATTTCTTTAACATGCTTGCTTGGTTGGCCAAAAAGGGCGTATGCGTTTTTTCCTGAATATATTCAGGAAAAAACGCATACGCCCTTTTTTGGCCAAGAGCATCATTGTCGACGTTCTGCCTCTTTTCCTATGCTTTAAATGCAATTCCCGTCTACCCCCTGAAATCGTTTTCCTGCAATTCTGCCCCACTTACAAGTCGTCTTCGCAGCCTTCCTTCAATATATTTTTGGACGATAGCTGTCATTTATAACTCTGCAGGTTTGTGAGTTACAGTGCCCCTGAGCTCATTTCTTCAACTCGCTATCTTGTGAGCTGGCCGCAAACCCACAGGATTGCCTCAGGCCCTAATCTGGTTCTTGCACGGCATGCTGAGCCTTTGGTTAATTCCTCTTCCTGGTTGGAAATGAGCGTTAAATTTGCCCGTGCAGACACCTAGAGCTAGTCTCTCATTGGTTCTCCCTATTCCTTTTCATCTTGCGCAGAAATTGCAAACTGTGCCCAACAGGAGGTTAAAGGCACTGACTCTCCAAGTGGGGAGAGTGTTCGTAAAGGGTCTGGAATGGTGAACCCGAGTAAAAGGGGACGAAAACTGAGATGCATTTGAAAACGTTTGCCAGTCACACGGTGCACCATACTGTGGGTTTCCCATGCATGTTTTAGCTGAAGGAAGAATCCCTTAAACTTGGAGAGTTGGGACCCATGGAATGGGTACCATGCTGTATGACTTCAATGGGTCTGCATTTGCTCATCGAACCTCACCAATGCTATCAGCCCGAAGTGCCCAACCTTATGTCTCACTCAGCTCTGGGTGTAGATGTGGTAAATCCAGGTTGCATCACAAGCCCTGAATGATTTATTTAAGAATTGCTCTCTATTTCACTGTCCTTGGGTTTTGTTTGTGTAATTCATTTTGATAATGGGATTTATCGGATTTTCTCTGCTGCATTCATGCCACTGTACACACGCTTCATTCTCTTACGGAGACATATAAATCCATGGGTTTGAAGATTCTTACTAGTCAGGTGTATTCCTAGGCGTTGAATATGGGTGTTTAGTCCATTTCGTTGAGCAAGGGGTAGGACTTGACTATTACATATTTGGCTTATGGAAAGGTATCTGTGCTAATTTCTATCTCTGGTTTTATGCAGCACCCCAACTCACCTTTCCCCTTAAGCAAGCATAAGTTGGTTTTCTAAATTTGAGACCCTGTTCTGTTTTGTAATTCAGTTCATGTGTAGCCAAGTTTACATTCCGTGTAGTAGTGATATCTTATGATGTTTCATTTTCTGTGTGACTTATTTCACTTAGAATCATCGTACCTGAATCCACTCATTATGCCGCGACGGGCCTGATGACATAGATTTCATTGCTGAGTGATATTCCATTGTACGTACGTACCACAACTTCTTTATCCATTTTTCACATTCTGGGATATTTAACTTGTACCGTAGACGAGGTTCTTGTAAACAGAGCCGTCCGACACTTTGGGGTGGCTGTGTGTTTTTGATTTTAATTTCCCTAAGCTATAGGACCATAAGTGGAAGTGCCGTAGGCTCCGTAGCTTTGTTTTTTCGGTGTTCCGGGAAACACCATACACTTCTCCAGGGTGGCTGTTGGCAATTTACATCCCGCCCATCAGCATAACAAGGCTCCCTGTTCTCCATGGCCTGTGCTGCCTTTCTGGATTTTACACTTTTTTCAGATGGCCCTTTTGACCGGGGGGCAGTGAGACTTCATTGTAGTGCAGATTTCTTTAACATGCTTGCTTGGTTGGCCAAAAAGGGCGTATGCGTTTTTTCCTGAATATATTCAGGAAAAAACGCATACGCCCTTTTTGGCCAAGAGCATCATTGTCGACGTTCTGCCTCTTTTCCTATGCTTTAAATGCAATTCCCGTCTACCCCCTGAAATCGTTCTCCTGCAATTCTGCCCCACTTACAAGTCATCTTCGCAGCCTTCCTTCAATATATTTTTGGACGATAGCTGTCATTTATAACTCTGCAGGTTTGTGAGTTACAGTGCCCATGAGCTCATTTCTTCAACTCGCTATCTTGTGAGCTGGCCGCAAACCCACAGGATTGCCTCAGGCCCTAATCTGGTTCCGGCACGGCATGCTGAGCCTTTGGTTAATTCCTCTTCCTGGTGGGAAATGAGCGTTAAATTTGCCCGTGCAGACACCTAGAGCTAGTCTCTCATTGGTTCTCCCTATTCCTTTTCATCTTGCGCAGAAATTGCAAACTGTGCCCAACAGGAGGTTAAAGGCACTGACTCTCCAAGTGGGGAGAGTGTTCGTAAAGGGTCTGGAATGGTGAACCCGAGTAAAAGGGGACGAAAACTGAGATGCATTTGAAAACGTTTGCCAGTCACACGGTGCACCATACTTTGGGTTTCCCATGCATGTTTTAGCTGAAGGAAGAATCCCTTAAACTTGGAGAGTTGGGACCCATGGAATGGGTACCATGCTGTATGACTTCAAAGGGTCTGCATTTGCTCATCGAACCTCACCAATGCTATCAGCCCGAAGTGCCCAACCTTATGTCTCACTCAGCTCTGGGTGTACATGTGGTAAGTCCAGGTTGCATCACAAGCCCTGAATGAATTATTTAAGAATTGCTCTCTATTTCACTGTCCTTGGGTTTTGTTTGTGTAATTCATTTTGATAATGGGATTTATCGGATTTTCTCTGCTGCATTCATGCCGCTGTACACACGCTTCATTCTCTTACGGAGACATATAAATCCATGGGTTTGAAGATTCTTACTAGTCAGGTGTATTCCTAGGCGTTGAATATGGGGTGTTTAGTCCATTTCGTTGAGCAAGGGGTAGGACTTGACTATTACATATTTGGCTTATGGAAAGGTATCTGTGCTAATTTCTATCTCTGGTTTTATGCAGCACCCCAACTCACCTTTCCCCTTAAGCAAGCATAAGTTGGTTTTCTAAATTTGAGACCCTGTTCTGTTTTGTAATTCAGTTCATGTGTAGCCAAATTTACATTCCGTGTAGTAGTGATATCTTATGATGTTTCATTTTCTGTGTGACTTATTTCACTTAGAATCATCGTACCTGAATCCACTCATTATGCCGCGACGGGCCTGATGACATAGATTTCATTGCTGAGTGATATTCCATTGTACGTACGTACCACAACATCTTTATCCATTTTTCACATTCTGGGATATTGAACTTGTACCGTAGACGAGGTTCTTGTAAACAGAGCCGTCCGACACTTTGGGGTGGCTGTGTGTTTTTGATTTTAATTTCCCTAAGCTATAGGACCATAAGTGGAAGTGCCGTAGGCTCCGTAGCTTTGTTTTTTCGGTGTTCCGGGAAACACCATACACTTCTCCAGGGTGGCTGTTGGCAATTTACATCCCGCCCATCAGCATAACAAGGCTCCCTGTTCTCCATGGCCTGTGCTGCCTTTCTGGATTTTACACTTTTTTCAGGTGGCCCTTTTGACCAGGGGGCAGTGAGACTTCATTGTAGTGCAGATTTCTTTAACATGCTTGCTTGTTTGGCCAAAAAGGGCGTATGCGTTTTTTCCTGAATATATTCAGGAAAAAACGCATACGCCCTTTTTGGCCAAGAGCATCATTGTCGACGTTCTGCCTCTTTTCCTATGCTTTAAATGCAATTCCCGTCTACCCCCTGAAATAGTTTTCCTGCAATTCTGCCCCACTTACAAGTCGTCTTCGCAGCCTTCCTTCAATATATTTTTGGACGATAGCTGTCATTTATAACTCTGCAGGTTTGTGAGTTACAGAGCCCCTGAGCTCATTTCTTCAACTCGCTATCTTGTGAGCTGGCCGCAAACCCACAGGATTGCCTCAGGCCCTAATCTGGTTCCGGCACGGCATGCTGAGCGTTTGGTTAATTCCTCTTCCTGGTGGGAAATGAGCGTTAAATTTGCCCGTGTAGACACCTAGAGCTAGTCTCTCATTCGTTCTCCCTATTCCTTTTCATCTTGCGCAGAAATTGCAAACTGTGCCCAACAGGAGGTTAAAGGCACTGACTCTCCAAGTGGGGAGAGTGTTCATAAAGGGTCTGGAATGGTGAACCCGAGTAAAAGGGGACGAAAACTGAGAATCATTTGAAAACGTTTGCCAGTCACACGGTGCAGCATACTGTGGGTTTCCCATGCATGTTTTAGCTGAAGGAAGAATCCCTTAAACTTGGAGAGTTGGGACCCATGGAATGGGTACCATGCTGTATGACTTCACAGGGTCTGCATTTGCTCATCGAACCTCACCAATGCTATCAGCCCGAAGTGCCCAACCTTATGTCTCACTCAGCTCTGGGTGTAGATGTGGTAAATCCAGGTTGCATCACAAGCCCTGAATGAATTATTTAAGAATTGCTCTCTATTTCACTGTCCTTGGGTTTTGTTTGTGTAATTCATTTTGATAATGGGATTTATCGGATTTTCTCTGCTGCATTCATGCCGCTGTACACACTCATCATTCTCTTACGGAGACATATAAATCCATGGGTTTGAAGATTCTTACTAGTCAGGTGTATTCCTAGGCGTTGAATATGGGGTGTTTAGTCCATTTCGTTGAGCAAGGGGTAGGTCTTGACTATTACATATTTGGCTTATGGAAAGGTGTCTGTGCTAATTTCTATCTCTGGTTTTATGCAGCACCCCAACTCACCTTTCCCCTTAAGCAAGCATAAGTTGGTTTTCTAAATTTGAGACCCTGTTCTGTTTTGTAATTCAGTTCATGTGTAGCCAAGTTTACATTACGTGTATTAGTGATATCTTATGATGTTTCATTTTCTGTGTGACTTATTTCACTTAGAATCATCGTACCTGAATCCACTCATTATGCCGCGACGGGCCTGATGACATAGATTTCATTGCTGAGTGATATTCCATTGTACGTACGTACCACAACTTCTTTATCCATTTTTCACATTCTGGGATATTTAACTTGTACCGTAGACGAGGTTCTTGTAAACAGAGCCGTCCGACACTTTGGGGTGGCTGTGTGTTTTTTATTTTAATTTCCCTAAGCTATAGGACCATAAGTGGAAGTGCCGTAGGCTCCGTAGCTTTGTTTTTTCGGTGTTCCGGGAAACACCATACACTTCTCCAGAGTGGCTGTTGGCAATTTACATCCCGCCCATCAGCATAACAAGGCTCCCTGTTCTCCATGGCCTGTGCTGCCTTTCTGGATTTTACACTTTTTTCAGATGGCCCTTCTGACCGGGGGGCAGTGAGACTTCATTGTAGAGCAGATTACTTTAACATGCTTGCTTGGTTGGCCAAAAAGTGCGTATGCGTTTTTTACTGAATATATTCAGGAAAAAACGCATACGCACTTTTTGGCCAAGAGCATCATTGTCGACGTTCTGCCTCTTTTCCTATGCTTTAAATGCAATTCCCGTCTACCCCCTGAAATCGTTCTCCTGCAATTCTGCCCCACTTACAAGTCGTCTTCGCAGCCTTCCTTCAATATATTTTTGGACGATAGCTGTCATTTATAACTCTGCAGGTTTGTGAGTTACAGTGCCCCTGAGCTCATTTCTTCAACTCGCTATCTTGTGAGCTGGCCGCAAACCCACAGGATTGCCTCAGGCCGTAATCTGGTTCCGGCACGGCATGCTGAGCCTTTGGTTAATTCCTCTTCCTGGTGGGAAATGAGCGTTAAATTTGCCCGTGCAGACACCTAGAGCTAGTCTCTCATTCGTTCTCCTTATTCCTTTTCATCTTGCGCAGAAATTGCAAACTGTGCCCAACAGGAGGTTAAAGGCACTGACTCTCCAAGTGGGGAGAGTGTTCGTAAAGGGTCTGGAATGGTGAACCCGAGTAAAAGGGGACGAAAACTGAGATGTATTTGAAAACGTTTGCCAGTCACACGGTGCACCATACTGTGGGTTTCCCATGCATGTTTTAGCTGAAGGAAGAATCCCTTAAACTTGGAGAGTTGGGACCCATGGAATGGGTACCATGCTGTATGACTTCAAAGGGTCTGCATTTGCTCATCGAACCTCACCAATGCTATCAGCCCGAAGTGCCCAACCTTATGTCTCACTCAGCTCTGGGTGTACATGTGGTAAGTCCAGGTTGCATCACAAGCCCTGAATGAATTATTTAAGAATTGCTCTCTATTTCACTGTCCTTGGGTTTTGTTTGTGTAATTCATTTTGATAATGGGATTTATCGGATTTTCTCTGCTGCATTCATGCCGCTGTACACACGCTTCATTCTCTTACGGAGACATATAAATCCATGGGTTTGAAGATTCTTACTAGTCAGGTGTATTCCTAGGCGTTGAATATGGGGTGTTTAGTCCATTTCGTTGAGCAAGGGGTAGGACTTGACTATTACATATTTGGCTTATGGAAAGGTATCTGTGCTAATTTCTATCTCTGGTTTTATGCAGCACCCCAACTCACCTTTCCCCTTAAGCAAGCATAAGTTGGTTTTCTAAATTTGAGACCCTGTTCTGTTTTGTAATTCAGTTCATGTGTAGCCAAATTTACATTCCGTGTAGTAGTGATATCTTATGATGTTTCATTTTCTGTGTGACTTATTTCACTTAGAATCATCGTACCTGAATCCACTCATTATGCCGCGACGGGCCTGATGACATAGATTTCATTGCTGAGTGATATTCCATTGTACGTACGTACCACAACATCTTTATCCATTTTTCACATTCTGGGATATTGAACTTGTACCGTAGACGAGGTTCTTGTAAACAGAGCCGTCCGACACTTTGGGGTGGCTGTGTGTTTTTGATTTTAATTTCCCTAACCTATAGGACCATAAGTGGAAGTGCCGTAGGCTCCGTAGCTTTGTTTTTTCGGTGTTCCGGGAAACACCATACACTTCTCCAGGGTGGCTGTTGGCAATTTACATCCCGCCCATCAGCATAACAAGGCTCCCTGTTCTCCATGGCCTGTGCTGCCTTTCTGGATTTTACACTTTTTTCAGATGGCCCTTTTGACCGGGGGGCAGTGAGACTTCATTGTAGTGCAGATTTCTTTAACATGCTTGCTTGGTTGGCCAAAAAGGGCGTATGCGTTTTTTCCTGAATATATTCAGGAAAAAACGCATACGCCCTTTTTGGCCAAGAGCATCATTGTCGACGTTCTGCCTCTTTTCCTATGCTTTAAATGCAATTCCCGTCTACCCCCTGAAATAGTTTTCCTGCAATTCTGCCCCACTTACAAGTCATCTTCGCAGCCTTCCTTCAATATATTTTTGGACGATAGCTGTCATTTATAACTCTGCAGGTTTGTGAGTTACAGAGCCCCTGAGCTCATTTCTTCAACTCGCTATCTTGTGAGCTGGCCGCAAACCCACAGGATTGCCTCAGGCCCTAATCTGGTTCCGGCACGGCATGCTGAGCGTTTGGTTAATTCCTCTTCCTGGTGGGAAATGAGCGTTAAATTTGCCCGTGCAGACACCTAGAGCTAGTCTCTCATTCGTTCTCCCTATTCCTTTTCATCTTGCGCAGAAATTGCAAACTGTGCCCAACAGGAGGTTAAAGGCACTGACTCTCCAAGTGGGGAGAGTGTTCATAAAGGGTCTGGAATGGTGAACCCGAGTAAAAGGGGACGAAAACTGAGAATCATTTGAAAACGTTTGCCAGTCACACGGTGCAGCATACTGTGGGTTTCCCATGCATGTTTTAGCTGAAGGAAGAATCCCTTAAACTTGGAGAGTTGGGACCCATGGAATGGGTACCATGCTGTATGACTTCACAGGGTCTGCATTTGCTCATCGAACCTCACCAATGCTATCAGCCCGAAGTGCCCAACCTTATGTCTCACTCAGCTCTGGGTGTAGATGTGGTAAATCCAGGTTGCATCACAAGCCCTGAATGAATTATTTAAGAATTGCTCTCTATTTCACTGTCCTTGGGTTTTGTTTGTGTAATTCATTTTGATAATGGGATTTATCGGATTTTCTCTGCTGCATTCATGCCGCTGTACACACTCATCATTCTCTTACGGAGACATATAAATCCATGGGTTTGAAGATTCTTACTAGTCAGGTGTATTCCTAGGCGTTGAATATGGGGTGTTTAGTCCATTTCGTTGAGCAAGGGGTAGGTCTTGACTATTACATATTTGGCTTATGGAAAGGTGTCTGTGCTAATTTCTATCTCTGGTTTTATGCAGCACCCCAACTCACCTTTCCCCTTAAGCAAGCATAAGTTGGTTTTCTAAATTTGAGACCCTGTTCTGTTTTGTAATTCAGTTCATGTGTAGCCAAGTTTACATTACGTGTATTAGTGATATCTTATGATGTTTCATTTTCTGTGTGACTTATTTCACTTAGAATCATCGTACCTGAATCCACTCATTATGCCGTGACGGGCCTGATGACATAGATTTCATTGCTGAGTGATATTCCATTGTACGTACGTACCACAACTTCTTTATCCATTTTTCACATTCTGGGATATTTAACTTGTACCGTAGACGAGGTTCTTGTAAACAGAGCCGTCCGACACTTTGGGGTGGCTGTGTGTTTTTGATTTTAATTTCCCTAAGCTATAGGACCATAAGTGGAAGTGCCGTAGGCTCCGTAGCTTTGTTTTTTCGGTGTTCCGGGAAACACCATACACTTCTCCAGAGTGGCTGTTGGCAATTTACATCCCGCCCATCAGCATAACAAGGCTCCCTGTTCTCCATGGCCTGTGCTGCCTTTCTGGATTTTACACTTTTTTCAGATGGCCCTTCTGACCGGGGGGCAGTGAGACTTCATTGTAGAGCAGATTACTTTAACATGCTTGCTTGGTTGGCCAAAAAGTGCGTATGCGTTTTTTACTGAATATATTCAGGAAAAAACGCATACGCACTTTTTGGCCAAGAGCATCATTGTCGACGTTCTGCCTCTTTTCCTATGCTTTAAATGCAATTCCCGTCTACCCCCTGAAATCGTTCTCCTGCAATTCTGCCCCACTTACAAGTCGTCTTCGCAGCCTTCCTTCAATATATTTTTGGACGATAGCTGTCATTTATAACTCTGCAGGTTTGTGAGTTACAGTGCCCCTGAGCTCATTTCTTCAACTCGCTATCTTGTGAGCTGGCCGCAAACCCACAGGATTGCCTCAGGCCGTAATCTGGTTCCGGCACGGCATGCTGAGCCTTTGGTTAATTCCTCTTCCTGGTGGGAAATGAGCGTAAAATTTGCCCGTGCAGACACCTAGAGCTAGTCTCTCATTCGTTCTCCTTATTCCTTTTCATCTTGCGCAGAAATTGCAAACTGTGCCCAACAGGAGGTTAAAGGCACTGACTCTCCAAGTGGGGAGAGTGTTCGTAAAGGGTCTGGAATGGTGAACCCGAGTAAAAGGGGACGAAAACTGAGATGTATTTGAAAACGTTTGCCAGTCACACGGTGCACCATACTGTGGGTTTCCCATGCATGTTTTAGCTGAAGGAAGAATCCCTTAAACTTGGAGAGTTGGGACCCATGGAATGGGTACCATGCTGTATGACTTCAAAGGGTCTGCATTTGCTCATCGAACCTCACCAATGCTATCAGCCCGAAGTGCACAACCTTATGTCTCACTCAGCTCTGGGTGTAGATGTGGTAAATCCAGGTTGCATCACAAGCCCTGAATGAATTATTTAAGAATTGCTCTCTATTTCACTGTCCTTGGGTTTTGTTTGTGTAATTCATTTTGATAATGGGATTTATCGGATTTTCTCTGCTGCATTCATGCCGCTGTACACACGCTTCATTCTCTTACGGAGACATATAAATCCATGGGTTTGAAGATTCTTACTAGTCAGGTGTATTCCTAGGCGTTGAATATGGGTGTTTAGTCCATTTCGTTGAGCAAGGGGTAGGACTTGACTATTACATATTTGGCTTATGGAAAGGTATCTGTGCTAATTTCTATCTCTGGTTTTATGCAGCACCCCAACTCACCTTTCCCCTTAAGCAAGCATAAGTTGGTTTTCTAAATTTGAGACCCTGTTCTGTTTTGTAATTCAGTTCATGTGTAGACAAGTTTACATTCCGTGTAGTAGTGATATCTTATGATGTTTCATTTTCTGTGTGACTTATTTCACTTAGAATCATCGTACCTGAATGCACTCATTATGCCGCGACGGGCCTGATGACATAGATTTCATTGCTGAGTGATATTCCATTGTACGTACGTACCACAACTTCTTTATCCATTTTTCACATTCTGGGATATTTAACTTGTACCGTAGACGAGGTTCTTGTAAACAGAGCCGTCCGACACTTTGGGGTGGCTGTGTGTTTTTGATTTTAATTTCCCTAAGCTATAGGACCATAAGTGGAAGTGCCGTAGGCTCCGTAGCTTTGTTTTTTCGGTGTTCCGGGAAACACCATACACTTCTCCAGGGTGGCTGTTGGCAATTTACATCCCGCCCATCAGCATAACAAGGCTCCCTGTTCTCCATGGCCTGTGCTGCCTTTCTGGATTTTACACTTTTTTCAGATGGCCCTTTTGACCGGGGGGCAGTGAGACTTCATTGTAGTGCAGATTTCTTTAACATGCTTGCTTGGTTGGCCAAAAAGTGCGTATGCGTTTTTTCCTGAATATATTCAGGAAAAAACGCATACGCCCTTTTTGGCCAAGAGCATCATTGTCGACGTTCTGCCTCTTTTCCTATGCTTTAAATGCAATTCCCGTCTACCCCCTGAAATCGTTCTCCTGCAATTCTGCCCCACTTACAAGTCGTCTTCGCAGCCTTCCTTCAATATATTTTTGGACGATAGCTGTCATTTATAACTCTGCAGGTTTGTGAGTTACAGTGCCCCTGAGCTCATTTCTTCAACTCGCTATCTTGTGAGCTGGCCGCAAACCCACAGGATTGCCTCAGGCCCTAATCTGGTTCCGGCACGGCATGCTGAGCCTTTGGTTAATTCCTCTTCCTGGTGGGAAATGAGCGTTAAATTTGCCCGTGCAGACACCTAGAGCTAGTCTCTCATTGGTTCTCCCTATTCCTTTTCATCTTGCGCAGAAATTGCAAACTGTGCCCAACAGGAGGTTAAAGGCACTGACTCTCCAAGTGGGGAGAGTGTTCGTAAAGGGTCTGGAATGGTGAACCCGAGTAAAAGGGGACGAAAACTGAGATGCATTTGAAAACGTTTGCCAGTCACACGGTGCAGCATACTGTGGGTTTCCCATGCATGTTTTAGCTGAAGGAAGAATCCCTTAAACTTGGAGAGTTGGGACCCATGGAATGGGTACCATGCTGTATGACTTCAAAGGGTCTGCATTTGCTCATCGAACCTCACCAATGCTATCAGCCCGAAGTGCCCAACCTTATGTCTCACTCAGCTCTGGGTGTACATGTGGTAAATCCAGGTTGCATCACAAGCCCTGAATGAATTATTTAAGAATTGCTCTCTATTTCACTGTCCTTGGGTTTTGTTTGTGTAATTCATTTTGATAATGGGATTTATCTGATTTTCTCTGCTGCATTCATGCCGCTGTACACACGCTTCATTCTCTTACGGAGACATATAAATCCATGGGTTTGAAGATTCTTACTAGTCAGGTGTATTCCTAGGCGTTGAATATGGGGTGTTTAGTCCATTTCGTTGAGCAAGGGGTAGGACTTGACTATTACATATTTGGCTTATGGAAAGGTATCTGTGCTAATTTCTATCTCTGGTTTTATGCAGCACCCCAACTCACCTTTCCCCTTAAGCAAGCATAAGTTGGTTTTCTAAATTTGAGACCCTGTTCTGTTTTGTAATTCAGTTCATGTGTAGCCAAGTTTACATTCCGTGTAGTAGTGATATCTTATGATGTTTCATTTTCTGTGTGACTTATTTCACTTAGAATCATCGTACCTGAATCCACTCATTATGCCGCGACGGGCCTGATGACATAGATTTCATTGCTGAGTGATATTCCATTGTACGTACGTACCACAACTTCTTTATCCATTTTTCACATTCTGGGATATTTAACTTGTACCGTAGACGAGGTTCTTGTAAACAGAGCCGTCCGACACTTTGGGGTGGCTGTGTGTTTTTGATTTTAATTTCCCTAAGCTATAGGACCATAAGTGGAAGTGCCGTAGGCTCCGTAGCTTTGTTTTTTCGGTGTTCCGGGAAACACCATACACTTCTCCAGGGTGGCTGTTGGCAATTTACATCCCGCCCATCAGCATAACAAGGCTCCCTGTTCTCCATGGCCTGTGCTGCCTTTCTGGATTTTACACTTTTTTCAGATGGCCCTTTTGACCGGGGGGCAGTGAGACTTCATTGTAGTGCAGATTTCTTTAACATGCTTGCTTGGTTGGCCAAAAAGGGCGTATGCGTTTTTTCCTGAATATATTCAGGAAAAAACGCATACGCCCTTTTTGGCCAAGAGCATCATTGTCGACGTTCTGCCTCTTTTCCTATGCTTTAAATGCAATTCCCGTCTACCCCCTGAAATAGTTTTCCTGCAATTCTGCCCCACTTACAAGTCGTCTTCGCAGCCTTCTTTCAATATATTTTTGGACGATAGCTGTCATTTATAACTCTGCAGGTTTGTGAGTTACAGAGCCCCTGAGCTCATTTCTTCAACTCGCTATCTTGTGAGCTGGCCGCAAACCCACAGGATTGCCTCAGGCCCTAATCTGGTTCCGGCACGGCATGCTGAGCGTTTGGTTAATTCCTCTTCCTGGTGGGAAATGAGCGTTAAATTTGCCCGTGCAGACACCTAGAGCTAGTCTCTCATTCGTTCTCCCTATTCCTTTTCATCTTGCGCAGAAATTGCAAACTGTGCCCAACAGGAGGTTAAAGGCACTGACTCTCCAAGTGGGGAGAGTGTTCATAAAGGGTCTGGAATGGTGAACCCGAGTAAAAGGGGACGAAAACTGAGAATCATTTGAAAACGTTTGCCAGTCACACGGTGCAGCATACTGTGGGTTTCCCATGCATGTTTTAGCTGAAGGAAGAATCCCTTAAACTTGGAGAGTTGGGACCCATGGAATGGGTACCATGCTGTATGACTTCACAGGGTCTGCATTTGCTCATCGAACCTCACCAATGCTATCAGCCCGAAGTGCCCAACCTTATGTCTCACTCAGCTCTGGGTGTAGATGTGGTAAATCCAGGTTGCATCACAAGCCCTGAATGAATTATTTAAGAATTGCTCTCTATTTCACTGTCCTTGGGTTTTGTTTGTGTAATTCATTTTGATAATGGGATTTATCGGATTTTCTCTGCTGCATTCATGCCGCTGTACACACTCATCATTCTCTTACGGAGACATATAAATCCATGGGTTTGAAGATTCTTACTAGTCAGGTGTATTCCTAGGCGTTGAATATGGGGTGTTTAGTCCATTTCGTTGAGCAAGGGGTAGGTCTTGACTATTACATATTTGGCTTATGGAAAGGTATCTGTGCTAATTTCTATCTCTGGTTTTATGCAGCACCCCAACTCACCTTTCCCCTTAAGCAAGCATAAGTTGGTTTTCTAAATTTGAGACCCTGTTCTGTTTTGTAATTCAGTTCATGTGTAGCCAAGTTTACATTACGTGTATTAGTGATATCTTATGATGTTTCATTTTCTGTGTGACTTATTTCACTTAGAATCATCGTACCTGAATCCACTCATTATGCCGCGACGGGCCTGATGACATAGATTTCATTGCTGAGTGATATTCCATTGTACGTACGTACCACAACTTCTTTATCCATTTTTCACATTCTGGGATATTTAACTTGTACCGTAGACGAGGTTCTTGTAAACAGAGCCGTCCGACACTTTGGGGTGGCTGTGTGTTTTTGATTTTAATTTCCCTAAGCTATAGGACCATAAGTGGAAGTGCCGTAGGCTCCGTAGCTTTGTTTTTTCGGTGTTCCGGGAAACACCATACACTTCTCCAGGGTGGCTGTTGGCAATTTACATCCCGCCCATCAGCATAACAAGGCTCCCTGTTCTCCATGGCCTGTGCTGCCTTTCTGGATTTTACACTTTTTTCAGATGGCCCTTTTGACCGGGGGGCAGTGAGACTTCATTGTAGTGCAGATTTCTTTAACATGCTTGCTTGGTTGGCCAAAAAGGGCGTATGCGTTTTTTCCTGAATATATTCAGGAAAAAACGCATACGCCCTTTTTGGCCAAGAGCATCATTGTCGACGTTCTGCCTCTTTTCCTATGCTTTAAATGCAATTCCCGTCTACCCCCTGAAATCGTTCTCCTGCAATTCTGCCCCACTTACAAGTCATCTTCGCAGCCTTCCTTCAATATATTTTTGGACGATAGCTGTCATTTATAACTCTGCAGGTTTGTGAGTTACAGTGCCCATGAGCTCATTTCTTCAACTCGCTATCTTGTGAGCTGGCCGCAAACCCACAGGATTGCCTCAGGCCCTAATCTGGTTCCGGCACGGCATGCTGAGCCTTTGGTTAATTCCTCTTCCTGGTGGGAAATGAGCGTTAAATTTGCCCGTGCAGACACCTAGAGCTAGTCTCTCATTGGTTCTCCCTATTCCTTTTCATCTTGCGCAGAAATTGCAAACTGTGCCCAACAGGAGGTTAAAGGCACTGACTCTCCAAGTGGGGAGAGTGTTCGTAAAGGGTCTGGAATGGTGAACCCGAGTAAAAGGGGACGAAAACTGAGATGCATTTGAAAACGTTTGCCAGTCACACGGTGCACCATACTTTGGGTTTCCCATGCATGTTTTAGCTGAAGGAAGAATCCCTTAAACTTGGAGAGTTGGGACCCATGGAATGGGTACCATGCTGTATGACTTCAAAGGGTCTGCATTTGCTCATCGAACCTCACCAATGCTATCAGCCCGAAGTGCCCAACCTTATGTCTCACTCAGCTCTGGGTGTACATGTGGTAAGTCCAGGTTGCATCACAAGCCCTGAATGAATTATTTAAGAATTGCTCTCTATTTCACTGTCCTTGGGTTTTGTTTGTGTAATTCATTTTGATAATGGGATTTATCGGATTTTCTCTGCTGCATTCATGCCGCTGTACACACGCTTCATTCTCTTACGGAGACATATAAATCCATGGGTTTGAAGATTCTTACTAGTCAGGTGTATTCCTAGGCGTTGAATATGGGGTGTTTAGTCCATTTCGTTGAGCAAGGGGTAGGACTTGACTATTACATATTTGGCTTATGGAAAGGTATCTGTGCTAATTTCTATCTCTGGTTTTATGCAGCACCCCAACTCACCTTTCCCCTTAAGCAAGCATAAGTTGGTTTTCTAAATTTGAGACCCTGTTCTGTTTTGTAATTCAGTTCATGTGTAGACAAGTTTACATTCCGTGTAGTAGTGATATCTTATGATGTTTCATTTTCTGTGTGACTTATTTCACTTAGAATCATCGTACCTGAATCCACTCATTATGCCGCGACGGGCCTGATGACATAGATTTCATTGCTGAGTGATATTCCATTGTACGTACGTACCACAACTTCTTTATCCATTTTTCACATTCTGGGATATTTAACTTGTACCGTAGACGAGGTTCTTGTAAACAGAGCCGTCCGACACTTTGGGGTGGCTGTGTGTTTTTGATTTTAATTTCCCTAAGCTATAGGACCATAAGTGGAAGTGCCGTAGGCTCCGTAGCTTTGTTTTTTCGGTGTTCCGGGAAACACCATACACTTCTCCAGGGTGGCTGTTGGCAATTTACATCCCGCCCATCAGCATAACAAGGCTCCCTGTTCTCCATGGCCTGTGCTGCCTTTCTGGATTTTACACTTTTTTCAGATGGCCCTTTTGACCGGGGGGCAGTGAGACTTCATTGTAGTGCAGATTTCTTTAACATGCTTGCTTGGTTGGCCAAAAAGTGCGTATGCGTTTTTTCCTGAATATATTCAGGAAAAAACGCATACGCCCTTTTTGGCCAAGAGCATCATTGTCGACGTTCTGCCTCTTTTCCTATGCTTTAAATGCAATTCCCGTCTACCCCCTGAAATCGTTCTCCTGCAATTCTGCCCCACTTACAAGTCGTCTTCGCAGCCTTCCTTCAATATATTTTTGGACGATAGCTGTCATTTATAACTCTGCAGGTTTGTGAGTTACAGTGCCCCTGAGCTCATTTCTTCAACTCGCTATCTTGTGAGCTGGCCGCAAACCCACAGGATTGCCTCAGGCCCTAATCTGGTTCCGGCACGGCATGCTGAGCCTTTGGTTAATTCCTCTTCCTGGTGGGAAATGAGCGTTAAATTTGCCCGTGCAGACACCTAGAGCTAGTCTCTCATTGGTTCTCCCTATTCCTTTTCATCTTGCGCAGAAATTGCAAACTGTGCCCAACAGGAGGTTAAAGGCACTGACTCTCCAAGTGGGGAGAGTGTTCGTAAAGGGTCTGGAATGGTGAACCCGAGTAAAAGGGGACGAAAACTGAGATGCATTTGAAAACGTTTGCCAGTCACACGGTGCAGCATACTGTGGGTTTCCCATGCATGTTTTAGCTGAAGGAAGAATCCCTTAAACTTGGAGAGTTGGGACCCATGGAATGGGTACCATGCTGTATGACTTCAAAGGGTCTGCATTTGCTCATCGAACCTCACCAATGCTATCAGCCCGAAGTGCCCAACCTTATGTCTCACTCAGCTCTGGGTGTACATGTGGTAAATCCAGGTTGCATCACAAGCCCTGAATGAATTATTTAAGAATTGCTCTCTATTTCACTGTCCTTGGGTTTTGTTTGTGTAATTCATTTTGATAATGGGATTTATCTGATTTTCTCTGCTGCATTCATGCCGCTGTACACACGCTTCATTCTCTTACGGAGACATATAAATCCATGGGTTTGAAGATTCTTACTAGTCAGGTGTATTCCTAGGCGTTGAATATGGGGTGTTTAGTCCATTTCGTTGAGCAAGGGGTAGGACTTGACTATTACATATTTGGCTTATGGAAAGGTATCTGTGCTAATTTCTATCTCTGGTTTTATGCAGCACCCCAACTCACCTTTCCCCTTAAGCAAGCATAAGTTGGTTTTCTAAATTTGAGACCCTGTTCTGTTTTGTAATTCAGTTCATGTGTAGCCAAATTTACATTCCGTGTAGTAGTGATATCTTATGATGTTTCATTTTCTGTGTGACTTATTTCACTTAGAATCATCGTACCTGAATCCACTCATTATGCCGCGACGGGCCTGATGACATAGATTTCATTGCTGAGTGATATTCCATTGTACGTACGTACCACAACTTCTTTATCCATTTTTCACATTCTGGGATATTTAACTTGTACCGTAGACGAGGTTCTTGTAAACAGAGCCGTCCGACACTTTGGGGTGGCTGTGTGTTTTTGATTTTAATTTCCCTAAGCTATAGGACCATAAGTGGAAGTGCCGTAGGCTCCGTAGCTTTGTTTTTTCGGTGTTCCGGGAAACACCATACACTTCTCCAGGGTGGCTGTTGGCAATTTACATCCCGCCCATCAGCATAACAAGGCTCCCTGTTCTCCATGGCCTGTGCTGCCTTTCTGGATTTTACACTTTTTTCAGATGGCCCTTTTGACCGGGGGGCAGTGAGACTTCATTGTAGTGCAGATTTCTTTAACATGCTTGCTTGGTTGGCCAAAAAGGGCGTATGCGTTTTTTCCTGAATATATTCAGGAAAAAACGCATACGCCCTTTTTGGCCAAGAGCATCATTGTCGACGTTCTGCCTCTTTTCCTATGCTTTAAATGCAATTCCCGTCTACCCCCTGAAATAGTTTTCCTGCAATTCTGCCCCACTTACAAGTCGTCTTCGCAGCCTTCTTTCAATATATTTTTGGACGATAGCTGTCATTTATAACTCTGCAGGTTTGTGAGTTACAGAGCCCCTGAGCTCATTTCTTCAACTCGCTATCTTGTGAGCTGGCCGCAAACCCACAGGATTGCCTCAGGCCCTAATCTGGTTCCGGCACGGCATGCTGAGCGTTTGGTTAATTCCTCTTCCTGGTGGGAAATGAGCGTTAAATTTGCCCGTGCAGACACCTAGAGCTAGTCTCTCATTCGTTCTCCCTATTCCTTTTCATCTTGCGCAGAAATTGCAAACTGTGCCCAACAGGAGGTTAAAGGCACTGACTCTCCAAGTGGGGAGAGTGTTCATAAAGGGTCTGGAATGGTGAACCCGAGTAAAAGGGGACGAAAACTGAGAATCATTTGAAAACGTTTGCCAGTCACACGGTGCAGCATACTGTGGGTTTCCCATGCATGTTTTAGCTGAAGGAAGAATCCCTTAAACTTGGAGAGTTGGGACCCATGGAATGGGTACCATGCTGTATGACTTCACAGGGTCTGCATTTGCTCATCGAACCTCACCAATGCTATCAGCCCGAAGTGCCCAACCTTATGTCTCACTCAGCTCTGGGTGTAGATGTGGTAAATCCAGGTTGCATCACAAGCCCTGAATGAATTATTTAAGAATTGCTCTCTATTTCACTGTCCTTGGGTTTTGTTTGTGTAATTCATTTTGATAATGGGATTTATCGGATTTTCTCTGCTGCATTCATGCCGCTGTACACACTCATCATTCTCTTACGGAGACATATAAATCCATGGGTTTGAAGATTCTTACTAGTCAGGTGTATTCCTAGGCGTTGAATATGGGGTGTTTAGTCCATTTCGTTGAGCAAGGGGTAGGTCTTGACTATTACATATTTGGCTTATGGAAAGGTATCTGTGCTAATTTCTATCTCTGGTTTTATGCAGCACCCCAACTCACCTTTCCCCTTAAGCAAGCATAAGTTGGTTTTCTAAATTTGAGACCCTGTTCTGTTTTGTAATTCAGTTCATGTGTAGCCAAGTTTACATTACGTGTATTAGTGATATCTTATGATGTTTCATTTTCTGTGTGACTTATTTCACTTAGAATCATCGTACCTGAATCCACTCATTATGCCGCGACGGGCCTGATGACATAGATTTCATTGCTGAGTGATATTCCATTGTACGTACGTACCACAACTTCTTTATCCATTTTTCACATTCTGGGATATTTAACTTGTACCGTAGACGAGGTTCTTGTAAACAGAGCCGTCCGACACTTTGGGGTGGCTGTGTGTTTTTTATTTTAATTTCCCTAAGCTATAGGACCATAAGTGGAAGTGCCGTAGGCTCCGTAGCTTTGTTTTTTCGGTGTTCCGGGAAACACCATACACTTCTCCAGAGTGGCTGTTGGCAATTTACATCCCGCCCATCAGCATAACAAGGCTCCCTGTTCTCCATGGCCTGTGCTGCCTTTCTGGATTTTACACTTTTTTCAGATGGCCCTTCTGACCGGGGGGCAGTGAGACTTCATTGTAGAGCAGATTACTTTAACATGCTTGCTTGGTTGGCCAAAAAGTGCGTATGCGTTTTTTACTGAATATATTCAGGAAAAAACGCATACGCCCTTTTTTGGCCAAGAGCATCATTGTCGACGTTCTGCCTCTTTTCCTATGCTTTAAATGCAATTCCCGTCTACACCCTGAAATCGTTTTCCTGCAATTCTGCCCCACTTACAAGTCGTCTTCGCAGCCTTCCTTCAATATATTTTTGGACGATAGCTGTCATTTATAACTCTGCAGGTTTGTGAGTTACAGTGCCCCTGAGCTCATTTCTTCAACTCGCTATCTTGTGAGCTGGCCGCAAACCCACAGGATTGCCTCAGGCCCTAATCTGGTTCTTGCACGGCATGCTGAGCCTTTGGTTAATTCCTCTTCCTGGTTGGAAATGAGCGTTAAATTTGCCCGTGCAGACACCTAGAGCTAGTCTCTCATTGGTTCTCCCTATTCCTTTTCATCTTGCGCAGAAATTGCAAACTGTGCCCAACAGGAGGTTAAAGGCACTGACTCTCCAAGTGGGGAGAGTGTTCGTAAAGGGTCTGGAATGGTGAACCCGAGTAAAAGGGGACGAAAACTGAGATGCATTTGAAAACGTTTGCCAGTCACACGGTGCACCATACTGTGGGTTTCCCATGCATGTTTTAGCTGAAGGAAGAATCCCTTAAACTTGGAGAGTTGGGACCCATGGAATGGGTACCATGCTGTATGACTTCAATGGGTCTGCATTTGCTCATCGAACCTCACCAATGCTATCAGCCCGAAGTGCCCAACCTTATGTCTCACTCAGCTCTGGGTGTACATGTGGTAAATCCAGGTTGCATCACAAGCCCTGAATGATTTATTTAAGAATTGCTCTCTATTTCACTGTCCTTGGGTTTTGTTTGTGTAATTCATTTTGATAATGGGATTTATCGGATTTTCTCTGCTGCATTCATGCCACTGTACACACGCTTCATTCTCTTACGGAGACATATAAATCCATGGGTTTGAAGATTCTTACTAGTCAGGTGTATTCCTAGGCGTTGAATATGGGTGTTTAGTCCATTTCGTTGAGCAAGGGGTAGGACTTGACTATTACATATTTGGCTTATGGAAAGGTATCTGTGCTAATTTCTATCTCTGGTTTTATGCAGCACCCCAACTCACCTTTCCCCTTAAGCAAGCATAAGTTGGTTTTCTAAATTTGAGACCCTGTTCTGTTTTGTAATTCAGTTCATGTGTAGACAAGTTTACATTCCGTGTAGTAGTGATATCTTATGATGTTTCATTTTCTGTGTGACTTATTTCACTTAGAATCATCGTACCTGAATCCACTCATTATGCCGCGACGGGCCTGATGACATAGATTTCATTGCTGAGTGATATTCCATTGTACGTACGTACCACAACTTCTTTATCCATTTTTCACATTCTGGGATATTTAACTTGTACCGTAGACGAGGTTCTTGTAAACAGAGCCGTCCGACACTTTGGGGTGGCTGTGTGTTTTTGATTTTAATTTCCCTAAGCTATAGGACCATAAGTGGAAGTGCCGTAGGCTCCGTAGCTTTGTTTTTTCGGTGTTCCGGGAAACACCATACACTTCTCCAGGGTGGCTGTTGGCAATTTACATCCCGCCCATCAGCATAACAAGGCTCCCTGTTCTCCATGGCCTGTGCTGCCTTTCTGGATTTTACACTTTTTTCAGATGGCCCTTTTGACCGGGGGGCAGTGAGACTTCATTGTAGTGCAGATTTCTTTAACATGCTTGCTTGGTTGGCCAAAAAGTGCGTATGCGTTTTTTCCTGAATATATTCAGGAAAAAACGCATACGCCCTTTTTGGCCAAGAGCATCATTGTCGACGTTCTGCCTCTTTTCCTATGCTTTAAATGCAATTCCCGTCTACCCCCTGAAATCGTTCTCCTGCAATTCTGCCCCACTTACAAGTCATCTTCGCAGCCTTCCTTCAATATATTTTTGGACGATAGCTGTCATTTATAACTCTGCAGGTTTGTGAGTTACAGTGCCCATGAGCTCATTTCTTCAACTCGCTATCTTGTGAGCTGGCCGCAAACCCACAGGATTGCCTCAGGCCCTAATCTGGTTCCGGCACGGCATGCTGAGCCTTTGGTTAATTCCTCTTCCTGGTGGGAAATGAGCGTTAAATTTGCCCGTGCAGACACCTAGAGCTAGTCTCTCATTGGTTCTCCCTATTCCTTTTCATCTTGCGCAGAAATTGCAAACTGTGCCCAACAGGAGGTTAAAGGCACTGACTCTCCAAGTGGGGAGAGTGTTCGTAAAGGGTCTGGAATGGTGAACCCGAGTAAAAGGGGACGAAAACTGAGATGCATTTGAAAACGTTTGCCAGTCACACGGTGCACCATACTTTGGGTTTCCCATGCATGTTTTAGCTGAAGGAAGAATCCCTTAAACTTGGAGAGTTGGGACCCATGGAATGGGTACCATGCTGTATGACTTCAAAGGGTCTGCATTTGCTCATCGAACCTCACCAATGCTATCAGCCCGAAGTGCCCAACCTTATGTCTCACTCAGCTCTGGGTGTACATGTGGTAAGTCCAGGTTGCATCACAAGCCCTGAATGAATTATTTAAGAATTGCTCTCTATTTCACTGTCCTTGGGTTTTGTTTGTGTAATTCATTTTGATAATGGGATTTATCGGATTTTCTCTGCTGCATTCATGCCGCTGTACACACGCTTCATTCTCTTACGGAGACATATAAATCCATGGGTTTGAAGATTCTTACTAGTCAGGTGTATTCCTAGGCGTTGAATATGGGGTGTTTAGTCCATTTCGTTGAGCAAGGGGTAGGACTTGACTATTACATATTTGGCTTATGGAAAGGTATCTGTGCTAATTTCTATCTCTGGTTTTATGCAGCACCCCAACTCACCTTTCCCCTTAAGCAAGCATAAGTTGGTTTTCTAAATTTGAGACCCTGTTCTGTTTTGTAATTCAGTTCATGTGTAGACAAGTTTACATTCCGTGTAGTAGTGATATCTTATGATGTTTCATTTTCTGTGTGACTTATTTCACTTAGAATCATCGTACCTGAATGCACTCATTATGCCGCGACGGGCCTGATGACATAGATTTCATTGCTGAGTGATATTCCATTGTACGTACGTACCACAACTTCTTTATCCATTTTTCACATTCTGGGATATTTAACTTGTACCGTAGACGAGGTTCTTGTAAACAGAGCCGTCCGACACTTTGGGGTGGCTGTGTGTTTTTGATTTTAATTTCCCTAAGCTATAGGACCATAAGTGGAAGTGCCGTAGGCTCCGTAGCTTTGTTTTTTCGGTGTTCCGGGAAACACCATACACTTCTCCAGGGTGGCTGTTGGCAATTTACATCCCGCCCATCAGCATAACAAGGCTCCCTGTTCTCCATGGCCTGTGCTGCCTTTCTGGATTTTACACTTTTTTCAGATGGCCCTTTTGACCGGGGGGCAGTGAGACTTCATTGTAGTGCAGATTTCTTTAACATGCTTGCTTGGTTGGCCAAAAAGGGCGTATGCGTTTTTTCCTGAATATATTCAGGAAAAAACGCATACGCCCTTTTTGGCCAAGAGCATCATTGTCGACGTTCTGCCTCTTTTCCTATGCTTTAAATGCAATTCCCGTCTACCCCCTGAAATCGTTCTCCTGCAATTCTGCCCCACTTACAAGTCATCTTCGCAGCCTTCCTTCAATATATTTTTGGACGATAGCTGTCATTTATAACTCTGCAGGTTTGTGAGTTACAGTGCCCATGAGCTCATTTCTTCAACTCGCTATCTTGTGAGCTGGCCGCAAACCCACAGGATTGCCTCAGGCCCTAATCTGGTTCCGGCACGGCATGCTGAGCCTTTGGTTAATTCCTCTTCCTGGTGGGAAATGAGCGTTAAATTTGCCCGTGCAGACACCTAGAGCTAGTCTCTCATTGGTTCTCCCTATTCCTTTTCATCTTGCGCAGAAATTGCAAACTGTGCCCAACAGGAGGTTAAAGGCACTGACTCTCCAAGTGGGGAGAGTGTTCGTAAAGGGTCTGGAATGGTGAACCCGAGTAAAAGGGGACGAAAACTGAGATGCATTTGAAAACGTTTGCCAGTCACACGGTGCACCATACTTTGGGTTTCCCATGCATGTTTTAGCTGAAGGAAGAATCCCTTAAACTTGGAGAGTTGGGACCCATGGAATGGGTACCATGCTGTATGACTTCAAAGGGTCTGCATTTGCTCATCGAACCTCACCAATGCTATCAGCCCGAAGTGCCCAACCTTATGTCTCACTCAGCTCTGGGTGTACATGTGGTAAGTCCAGGTTGCATCACAAGCCCTGAATGAATTATTTAAGAATTGCTCTCTATTTCACTGTCCTTGGGTTTTGTTTGTGTAATTCATTTTGATAATGGGATTTATCGGATTTTCTCTGCTGCATTCATGCCGCTGTACACACGCTTCATTCTCTTACGGAGACATATAAATCCATGGGTTTGAAGATTCTTACTAGTCAGGTGTATTCCTAGGCGTTGAATATGGGGTGTTTAGTCCATTTCGTTGAGCAAGGGGTAGGACTTGACTATTACATATTTGGCTTATGGAAAGGTATCTGTGCTAATTTCTATCTCTGGTTTTATGCAGCACCCCAACTCACCTTTCCCCTTAAGCAAGCATAAGTTGGTTTTCTAAATTTGAGACCCTGTTCTGTTTTGTAATTCAGTTCATGTGTAGCCAAGTTTACATTACGTGTATTAGTGATATCTTATGATGTTTCATTTTCTGTGTGACTTATTTCACTTAGAATCATCGTACCTGAATGCACTCATTATGCCGCGACGGGCCTGATGACATAGATTTCATTGCTGAGTGATATTCCATTGTACGTACGTACCACAACTTCTTTATCCATTTTTCACATTCTGGGATATTTAACTTGTACCGTAGACGAGGTTCTTGTAAACAGAGCCGTCCGACACTTTGGGGTGGCTGTGTGTTTTTGATTTTAATTTCCCTAAGCTATAGGACCATAAGTGGAAGTGCCGTATGCTCCGTAGCTTTGTTTTTTCGGTGTTCCGGGAAACACCATACACTTCTCCAGGGTGGCTGTTGGCAATTTACATCCCGCCCATCAGCATAACAAGGCTCCCTGTTCTCCATGGCCTGTGCTGCCTTTTTGGATTTTACACTTTTTTCAGATGGCCCTTTTGACCGGGGGGCAGTGAGACTTCATTGTAGTGCAGATTTCTTTAACATGCTTGCTTGGTTGGCCAAAAAGGGCGTATGCGTTTTTTCCTGAATATATTCAGGAAAAAACGCATACGCCCTTTTTGGCCAAGAGCATCATTGTCGACGTTCTGCCTCTTTTCCTATGCTTTAAATTCAATTCCGGTCTACCCCCTGAAATCGTTTTCCTTCAAATCTGTCCCGCTTACAAGTCGTCTTCGCAGCCTTCCTTCAATATATTTTTGGACGATAGCTGTCATTTATAACTCTGCAGGTTTGTGAGTTACAGTGCCCCTGGGCTCCTTTCTTCAACTCGCTATCTTGTGAGCTGGCCGCAAACCCACAGGATTGCCTCAGGCCCTAATCTGGTTCCGGCACGGCATGCTGAGCCTTTCGTTAATTCCTCTTCCTGGTTGGAAATGAGCGTTCAATTTGCCCGTGCAGACACCTAGAGCTAGTCTCTCATTCGTTCTCCCTATTCCTTTTCATCTTGCGCAGAAATTGCAAACTGTGCCCAACAGGAGTTTAAAGGCACTGACTCTCCAAGTGGGGAGAGTGTTCGTAAAGGGTCTGGAATGGTGAACCCGAGTAAAAGGGGACGAAAACTGAGAATCATTTGAAAACGTTTGCCAGTCACACGGTGCACCGTACTGTGGGTTTCCCATGCATGTTTTAGCTGAAGGAAGAATCCCTTAAACTTGGAGAGTTGGGACCCATGGAATGGGTACCATGCTGTATGACTTCAAAGGGTCTGCATTTGCTCATCGAACCTCACCAATGCTATCAGCCCGAAGTGCCCAACCTTATGTCTCACTCAGCTCTGGGTGTAGATGTGGTAAATCCAGGTTGCATCACAAGCCCTGAATGAATTATTTAAGAATTGCTCTCTATTTCACTGTCCTTGGGTTTTGTTTGTGTAATTCATTTTGATAATGGGATTTATCGGATTTTCTCTGCTGCATTCATGCCGCTGTACACACGCTTCATTCTCTTACGGAGACATATAAATCCATGGGTTTGAAGATTCTTACTAGTCAGGTGTATTCCTAGGCGTTGAATATGGGGTGTTTAGTCCATTTCGTTGAGCAAGGGGTAGGTCTTGACTATTACATATTTGGCTTATGGAAAGGTATCTGTGCTAATTTCTATCTCTGGTTTTATGCAGCACCCCAACTCACCTTTCCCCTTAAGCAAGCATAAGTTGGTTTTCTAAATTTGAGACCCTGTTCTGTTTTGTAATTCAGTTCATCTGTAGCCAAGTTTACATTCCGTGTAGTAGTGATATCTTATGATGTTTCATTTTCTGTGTGACTTATTTCACTTAGAATCATCGTACCTGAATCCACTCATTATGCCGCGACAGGCCTGATGACATAGATTTCATTGCTGAGTGATATTCCATTGTACGTACGTACCACAACTTCTTTATCCATTTTTCACATTCTGGGATATTTAACTTGTACCGTAGACGAGGTTCTTGTAAACAGAGCCGTCCGACACTTTGGGGTGGCTGTGTGTTTTTGATTTTAATTTCCCTAAGCTATAGGACCATAAGTGGAAGTGCCGTAGGCTCCGTAGCTTTGTTTTTTCGGTGTTCCGGGAAACACCATACACTTCTCCAGAGTGGCTGTTGGCAATTTACATCCTGCCCATCAGCATAACAAGGCTCCCTGTTCTCCATGGCCTGTGCTGCCTTTCTGGATTTTACACTTTTTTCAGATGGCCCTTTTGACCGGGGGGCAGTGAGACTTCATTGTAGTGCAGATTTCTTTAACATGCTTGCTTGGTTGGCCAAAAAGGGCGTATGCGTTTTTTCCTGAATATATTCAGGAAAAAACGCATACGCCCTTTTTGGCCAAGAGCATCATTGTCGACGTTCTGCCTCTTTTCCTATGCTTTAAATGCAATTCCCGTGTACCCCCTGAAATAGTTTTCCTGCAATTCTGCCCCACTTACAAGTCGTCTTCGCAGCCTTCCTTCAATATATTTTTGGACGATAGCTGTCATTTATAACTCTGCAGGTTTGTGAGTTACAGTGCCCCTGCGCTCCTTTCTTCAACTCGCTATCTTGTGAGCTGGCCGCAAACCCACAGGATTGCCTCAGGCCCTAATCTGGTTCCGGCACGGCATGCTGAGCGTTTGGTTAATTCCTCTTCCTGGTGGGAAATGAGCGTTAAATTTGCCCGTGCAGACACCTAGAGCTAGTCTCTCATTGGTTCTCCCTATTCCTTTTCATCTTGCGCAGAAATTGCAAACTGTGCCCAACAGGAGGTTAAAGGCACTGACTCTCCAAGTGGGGAGAGTGTTCGTAAAGGGTCTGGAATGGTGAACCCGAGTAAAAGGGGACGAAAACTGAGATGCATTTGAAAACGTTTGCCAGTCACACGGTGCACCATACTTTGGGTTTCCCATGCATGTTTTAGCTGAAGGAAGAATCCCTTAAACTTGGAGAGTTGGGACCCATGGAATGGGTACCATGCTGTATGACTTCAAAGGGTCTGCATTTGCTCATCGAACCTCACCAATGCTATCAGCCCGAAGTGCCCAACCTTATGTCTCACTCAGCTCTGGGTGTACATGTGGTAAGTCCAGGTTGCATCACAAGCCCTGAATGAATTATTTAAGAATTGCTCTCTATTTCACTGTCCTTGGGTTTTGTTTGTGTAATTCATTTTGATAATGGGATTTATCGGATTTTCTCTGCTGCATTCATGCCGCTGTACACACGCTTCATTCTCTTACGGAGACATATAAATCCATGGGTTTGAAGATTCTTACTACTCAGGTGTATTCCTAGGCGTTGAATATAGGGTGATTAGCCCATTTCGTTGAGCAAGGGGTAGGTCTTGACTATTACATATTTGGCTTATGTAAAGGTATCTGTGCTAATTTCTATCTCTGGTGTTATGCAGCACCCCAACTCACCTTTCCCCTTAAGCAAGCATAAGTTGGTTTTCTAAATTTGAGACCCTGTTCTGTTTTGTAATTCAGTTCATGTGTAGCCAAGTTTACATTCCGTGTATTAGTGATATCTTATGATGTTTCATTTTCTGTGTGACTTATTTCACTTAGAATCATCGTACCTGAATGCACTCATTATGTCGCGACGGGCCTGATGACATAGATTTCATTGCTGAGTGATATTCCATTGTACGTACGTACCACTACTTCTTTATCCATTTTTCACATTCTGGGATATTTAACTTGTACCGTAGACGAGGTTCTTGTAAACAGAGCCGTCCGACACTTTGGGGTGGCTGTGTGTTTTTGATTTTAATTTCCCTAAGCTATAGGACCATAAGTGGAAGTGCCGTAGGCTCCGTAGCTTTGTTTTTTCGGTGTTCCGGGAAACACCATACACTTCTCCAGGGTGGCTGTTGGCAATTTACATCCCGCCCATCAGCATAACAAGGCTCCCTGTTCTCCATGGCCTGTGCTGCCTTTCTGGATTTTACACTTTTTTCAGATGGCCCTTTTGACCGGGGAGCAGTGAGACTTCATTGTAGTGCAGATTTCTTTAACATGCTTGCTTGGTTGGCCAAAAAGGGCGTATGCGTTTTTTCCTGAATATATTCAGGAAAAAACGCATACGCCCTTTTTGGCCAAGAGCATCATTGTCGACGTTCTGCCTCTTTTCCTATGCTTTAAATGCAATTCCCGTCTACCCCCTGAAATCGTTTTCCTGCAATTCTGCCCCACTTACAAGTCGTCTTCGCAGCCTTCCTTCAATATATTTTTGGACGATAGCTGTCATTTATAACTCTGCAGGTTTGTGAGTTACAGTGCCCCTGAGCTCATTTCTTCAACTCGCTATCTTGTGAGCTGGCCGCAAACCCACAGGATTGCCTCAGGCCCTAATCTGGTTCCGGCACGGCATGCTGAGCCTTTGGTTAATTCCTCTTCCTGGTGGGAAATGAGCGTTAAATTTGCCCGTGCAGACACCTAGAGCTAGTCTCTCATTCGTTCTCCCTATTCCTTTTCATCTTGCGCAGAAATTGCAAACTGTGCCCAACAGGAGGTTAAAGGCACTGACTCTCCAAGTGGGGAGAGTGTTCATAAAGGGTCTGGAATGGTGAACCCGAGTAAAAGGGGACGAAAACTGAGAATCATTTGAAACGTTTGCCAGTCACACGGTGCAGCATACTGTGGGTTTCCCATGCATGTTTTTTTGCTGAAGGAAGAATCCCTTAAACTTGGAGAGTTGGGACCCATGGAATGGGTACCATGCTGTATGACTTCACAGGGTCTGCATTTGCTCATCGAACCTCACCAATGCTATCAGCCCGAAGTGCCCAACCTTATGTCTCACTCAGCTCTGGGTGTAGATGTGGTAAATCCAGGTTGCATCACAAGCCCTGAATGAATTATTTAAGAATTGCTCTCTATTTCACTGTCCTTGGGTTTTGTTTGTGTAATTCATTTTGATAATGGGATTTATCGGATTTTCTCTGCTGCATTCATGCCGCTGTACACACGCTTCATTCTCTTATGGAGACATATAAATCCATGGGTTTGAAGATTCTTACTAGTCAGGTGTATTCCTACGCGTTGAATATGGGGTGTTTAGTCCATTTCGTTGAGCAAGGGGTAGGTCTTGACTATTACATATTTGGCTTATGGAAAGGTATCTGTGCTAATTTCTATCTCTGGTTTTATGCAGCACCCCAACTCACCTTTCCCCTTAAGCAAGCATAAGTTGGTTTTCTAAATTTGAGACCCTGTTCTGTTTTGTAATTCAGTTCATGTGTAGCCAAGTTTACATTCCGTGTAGTAGTGATATCTTATGATGTTTCATTTTCTGTGTGACTTATTTCACTTAGAATCATCATACCTGAATCCACTCATTATGCCGCGACGGGCCTGATGACATAGATTTCATTGCTGAGTGATATTCCATTGTACGTACGTACCACAACTTCTTTATCCATTTTTCACATTCTGGGATATTTAACTTGTACCGTAGACGAGGTTCTTGTAAACAGAGCCGTCCGACACTTTCGGGTGGCTGTGTGTTTTTGATTTTAATTTCCCTAAGCTATAGGACAATAAGTGGAAGTGCCGTAGGCTCCGTAGCTTTGTTTTTTCGGTGTTCCGGGAAACACCATACACTTCTCCAGGGTGGCTGTTGGCAATTTACATCCCGCCCATCAGCATAACAAGGCTCCCTGTTCTCCATGGCCTGTGCTGCCTTTCTGGATTTTACACTTTTTTCAGATGGCCCTTTTGACCGGGGGGCAGTGAGACTTCATTGTAGTGCAGATTTCTTTAACATGCTTGCTTGGTTGGCCAAAAAGGGCGTATGCGTTTTTTCCTGAATATATTCAGGAAAAAACGCATACGCCCTTTTTTGGCCAAGAGCATCATTGTCGACGTTCTGCCTCTTTTCCTATGCTTTAAATGCAATTCCCGTCTACCCCCTGAAATCGTTTTCCTGCAATTCTGCCCCACTTACAAGTCGTCTTCGCAGCCTTCCTTCAATATATTTTTGGACGATAGCTGTCATTTATAACTCTGCAGGTTTGTGAGTTACAGTGCCCCTGAGCTCCTTTCTTCAACTCGCTATCTTGTGAGCTGGCCGCAAACCCACAGGATTGCCTCAGGCCCTAATCTGGTTCTTGCACGGCATGCTGAGCCTTTGGTTAATTCCTCTTCCTGGTTGGAAATGAGCGTTAAATTTGCCCGTGCAGACACCTAGAGCTAGTCTCTCATTGGTTCTCCCTATTCCTTTTCATCTTGCGCAGAAATTGCAAACTGTGCCCAACAGGAGGTTAAAGGCACTGACTCTCCAAGTGGGGAGAGTGTTCGTAAAGGGTCTGGAATGGTGAACCCGAGTAAAAGGGGACGAAAACTGAGATGCATTTGAAAACGTTTGCCAGTCACACGGTGCACCATACTGTGGGTTTCCCATGCATGTTTTAGCTGAAGGAAGAATCCCTTAAACTTGTAGAGTTGGGACCCATGGAATGGGTACCATGCTGTATGACTTCAATGGGTCTGCATTTGCTCATCGAACCTCACCAATGCTATCAGCCCGAAGTGCCCAACCTTATGTCTCACTCAGCTCTGGGTGTACATGTGGTAAATCCAGGTTGCATCACAAGCCCTGAATGATTTATTTAAGAATTGCTCTCTATTTCACTGTCCTTGGGTTTTGTTTGTGTAATTCATTTTGATAATGGGATTTATCGGATTTTCTCTGCTGCATTCATGCCACTGTACACACGCTTCATTCTCTTACGGAGACATATAAATCCATGGGTTTGAAGATTCTTACTAGTCAGGTGTATTCCTAGGCGTTGAATATGGGTGTTTAGTCCATTTCGTTGAGCAAGGGGTAGGACTTGACTATTACATATTTGGCTTATGGAAAGGTATCTGTGCTAATTTCTATCTCTGGTTTTATGCAGCACCCCAACTCACCTTTCCCCTTAAGCAAGCATAAGTTGGTTTTCTAAATTTGAGACCCTGTTCTGTTTTGTAATTCAGTTCATGTGTAGACAAGTTTACATTCCGTGTAGTAGTGATATCTTATGATGTTTCATTTTCTGTGTGACTTATTTCACTTAGAATCATCGTACCTGAATCCACTCATTATGCCGCGACGGGCCTGATGACATAGATTTCATTGCTGAGTGATATTCCATTGTACGTACGTACCACAACTTCTTTATCCATTTTTCACATTCTGGGATATTTAACTTGTACCGTAGACGAGGTTCTTGTAAACAGAGCCGTCCGACACTTTGGGGTGGCTGTGTGTTTTTGATTTTAATTTCCCTAAGCTATAGGACCATAAGTGGAAGTGCCGTAGGCTCCGTAGCTTTGTTTTTTCGGTGTTCCGGGAAACACCATACACTTCTCCAGGGTGGCTGTTGGCAATTTACATCCCGCCCATCAGCATAACAAGGCTCCCTGTTCTCCATGGCCTGTGCTGCCTTTCTGGATTTTACACTTTTTTCAGATGGCCCTTTTGACCGGGGGGCAGTGAGACTTCATTGTAGTGCAGATTTCTTTAACATGCTTGCTTGGTTGGCCAAAAAGGGCGTATGCGTTTTTTCCTGAATATATTCAGGAAAAAACGCATACGCCCTTTTTGGCCAAGAGCATCATTGTCGACGTTCTGCCTCTTTTCCTATGCTTTAAATGCAATTCCCGTCTACCCCCTGAAATCGTTCTCCTGCAATTCTGCCCCACTTACAAGTCATCTTCGCAGCCTTCCTTCAATATATTTTTGGACGATAGCTGTCATTTATAACTCTGCAGGTTTGTGAGTTACAGTGCCCATGAGCTCATTTCTTCAACTCGCTATCTTGTGAGCTGGCCGCAAACCCACAGGATTGCCTCAGGCCCTAATCTGGTTCCGGCACGGCATGCTGAGCCTTTGGTTAATTCCTCTTCCTGGTGGGAAATGAGCGTTAAATTTGCCCGTGCAGACACCTAGAGCTAGTCTCTCATTGGTTCTCCCTATTCCTTTTCATCTTGCGCAGAAATTGCAAACTGTGCCCAACAGGAGGTTAAAGGCACTGACTCTCCAAGTGGGGAGAGTGTTCGTAAAGGGTCTGGAATGGTGAACCCGAGTAAAAGGGGACGAAAACTGAGATGCATTTGAAAACGTTTGCCAGTCACACGGTGCACCATACTGTGGGTTTCCCATGCATGTTTTAGCTGAAGGAAGAATCCCTTAAACTTGGAGAGTTGGGACCCATGGAATGGGTACCATGCTGTATGACTTCAAAGGGTCTGCATTTGCTCATCGAACCTCACCAATGCTATCAGCCCGAAGTGCCCAACCTTATGTCTCACTCAGCTCTGGGTGTACATGTGGTAAGTCCAGGTTGCATCACAAGCCCTGAATGAATTATTTAAGAATTGCTCTCTATTTCACTGTCCTTGGGTTTTGTTTGTGTAATTCATTTTGATAATGGGATTTATCGGATTTTCTCTGCTGCATTCATGCCGCTGTACACACGCTTCATTCTCTTACGGAGACATATAAATCCATGGGTTTGAAGATTCTTACTAGTCAGGTGTATTCCTAGGCGTTGAATATGGGGTGTTTAGTCCATTTCGTTGAGCAAGGGGTAGGACTTGACTATTACATATTTGGCTTATGGAAAGGTATCTGTGCTAATTTCTATCTCTGGTTTTATGCAGCACCCCAACTCACCTTTCCCCTTAAGCAAGCATAAGTTGGTTTTCTAAATTTGAGACCCTGTTCTGTTTTGTAATTCAGTTCATGTGTAGCCAAATTTACACTCCGTGTAGTAGTGATATCTTATGATGTTTCATTTTCTGTGTGACTTATTTCACTTAGAATCATCGTACCTGAATCCACTCATTATGCCGCGACGGGCCTGATGACATAGATTTCATTGCTGAGTGATATTCCATTGTACGTACGTACCACAACTTCTTTATCCATTTTTCACATTCTGGGATATTTAACTTGTACCGTAGACGAGGTTCTTGTAAACAGAGCCGTCCGACACGTTGGGGTGGCTGTGTGTTTTTGATTTTAATTTCCCTAAGCTATAGGACCATAAGTGGAAGTGCCGTAGGCTCCGTAGCTTTGTTTTTTCGGTGTTCCGGGAAACACCATACACTTCTCCAGGGTGGCTGTTGGCAATTTACATCCCGCCCATCAGCATAACAAGGCTCCCTGTTCTCCATGGCCTGTGCTGCCTTTCTGGATTTTACACTTTTTTCAGATGGCCCTTTTGACCGGGGGGCAGTGAGACTTCATTGTAGTGCAGATTTCTTTAACATGCTTGCTTGGTTGGCCAAAAAGGGCGTATGCGTTTTTTCCTGAATATATTCAGGAAAAAACGCATACGCCCTTTTTGGCCAAGAGCATCATTGTCGACGTTCTGCCTCTTTTCCTATGCTTTAAATGCAATTCCCGTCTACCCCCTGAAATCGTTTTCCTGAAATTCTGCCCCACTTACAAGTCGTCTTCGCAGCCTTCCTTCAATATATTTTTGGACGATAGCTGTCATTTATAACTCTGCAGGTTTGTGAGTTACAGTGCCCCTGAGCTCCTTTCTTCAACTCGCTATCTTGTGAGCTGGCCGCAAACCCACAGGATTGCCTCAGGCCCTAATCTGGTTCCGGCACGGCATGCTGAGCCTTTGGTTAATTCCTCTTCCTGGTGGGAAATGAGCGTTAAATTTGCCCGTGCAGACACCTAGAGCTAGTCTCTCATTCGTTCTCCCTATTCCTTTTCATCTTGCGCAGAAATTGCAAACTGTGCCCAACAGGAGGTTAAAGGCACTGACTCTCCAAGTGGGGAGAGTGTTCATAAAGGGTCTGGAATGGTGAACCCGAGTAAAAGGGGACGGAAACTGAGAATCATTTGAAAACGTTTGCCAGTCACACGGTGCAGCATACTGTGGGTTTCCCATGCATGTTTTAGCTGAAGGAAGAATCCCTTAAACTTGGAGAGTTGGGACCCATGGAATGGGTACCATGCTGTATGACTTCACAGGGTCTGCATTTGCTCATCGAACCTCACCAATGCTATCAGCCCGAAGTGCCCAACCTTATGTCTCACTCAGCTCTGGGTGTAGATCTGGTAAATCCAGGTTGCATCACAAGCCCTGAATGAATTATTTAAGAATTGCTCTCTATTTCACTGTCCTTGGGTTTTGTTTGTGTAATTCATTTTGATAATGGGATTTATCGGATTTTCTCTGCTGCATTCATGCCGCTGTACACACGCATCATTCTCTTACGGAGACATATAAATCCATGGGTTTGAAGATTCTTACTAGTCAGGTGTATTCCTAGGCGTTGAATATGGGGTGTTTAGTCCATTTCGTTGAGCAAGGGGTAGGTCTTGACTATTACATATTTGGCTTATGGAAAGGTATCTGTGCTAATTTCTATCTCTGGTTTTATGCAGCACCCCAACTCACCTTTCCCCTTAAGCAAGCATAAGTTGGTTTTCTAAATTTGAGACCCTGTTCTGTTTTGTAATTCAGTTCATGTGTAGCCAAGTTTACATTACGTGTAGTAGTGATATCTTATGATGTTTCATTTTCTGTGTGACTTATTTCACTTAGAATCATCGTACCTGAATGCACTCATTATGCCGCGACGGGCCTGATGACATAGATTTCATTGCTGAGTGATATTCCATTGTACGTACGTACCACAACTTCTTTATCCATTTTTCACATTCTGGGATATTTAACTTGTACCGTAGACGAGGTTCTTGTAAACAGAGCCGTCCGACACTTTGGGGTGGCTGTGTGTTTTTGATTTTAATTTCCCTAAGCTATAGGACCATAAGTGGAAGTGCCGTAGGCTCCGTAGCTTTGTTTTTTCGGTGTTCCGGGAAACACCATACACTTCTCCAGGGTGGCTGTTGGCAATTTACATCCCGCCCATCAGCATAACAAGGCTCCCTGTTCTCCATGGCCTGTGCTGCCTTTTTGGATTTTACACTTTTTTCAGATGGCCCTTTTGACCGGGGGGCAGTGAGACTTCATTGTAGTGCAGATTTCTTTAACATGCTTGCTTGGTTGGCCAAAAAGGGCGTATGCGTTTTTTCCTGAATATATTCAGGAAAAAACGCATACGCCCTTTTTGGCCAAGAGCATCATTGTCGACGTTCTGCCTCTTTTCCTATGCTTTAAATTCAATTCCGGTCTACCCCCTGAAATCGTTTTCCTTCAAATCTGTCCCGCTTACAAGTCGTCTTCGCAGCCTTCCTTCAATATATTTTTGGACGATAGCTGTCATTTATAACTCTGCAGGTTTGTGAGTTACAGTGCCCCTGGGCTCCTTTCTTCAACTCGCTATCTTGGGAGCTGGCCGCAAACCCACAGGATTGCCTCAGGCCCTAATCTGGTTCCGGCACGGCATGCTGAGCCTTTGGTTAATTCCTCTTCCTGGTGGGAAATGAGCGTTAAATTTGCCCGTGCAGACACCTAGAGCTAGTCTCTCATTGGTTCTCCCTATTCCTTTTCATCTTGCGCAGAAATTGCAAACTGTGCCCAACAGGAGGTTAAAGGCACTGACTCTCCAAGTTGGGAGAGTGTTCGTAAAGGGTCTGGAATGGTTAACCCGAGTAAAAGGGGACGAAAACTGAGATGCATTTGAAAACGTTTGCCAGTCACACGGTGCAGCATACTGTGGGTTTCCCATGCATGTTTTAGCTGAAGGAAGAATCCCTTAAACTTGGAGAGTTGGGACCCATGGAATGGGTACCATGCTGTATGACTTCACAGGGTCTGCATTTGCTCATCGAACCTCACCAATGCTATCAGCCCGAAGTGCCCAACCTTATGTCTCACTCAGCTCTGGGTGTACATGTGGTAAATCCAGGTTGCATCACAAGCCCTGAATGAATTATTTAAGAATTGCTCTCTATTTCACTGTCCTTGGGTTTTGTTTGTGTAATTCATTTTGATAATGGGATTTATCGGATTTTCTCTGCTGCATTCATGCCGCTGTACACACGCTTCATTCTCTTATGGAGACATATAAATCCATGGGTTTGAAGATTCTTACTAGTCAGGTGTATTCCTAGGCGTTGAATATGGGGTGTTTAGTCCATTTCGTTGAGCAAGGGGTAGGTCTTGACTATTACATATTTGGCTTATGGAAAGGTATCTGTGCTAATTTCTATCTCTGGTTTTATGCAGCACCCCAACTCACCTTTCCCCTTAAGCAAGCATAAGTTGGTTTTCTAAATTTGAGACCCTGTTCTGTTTTGTAATTCAGTTCATGTGTAGCCAAGTTTACATTCCGTGTATTAGTGATATCTTATGATGTTTCATTTTCTGTGTGACTTATTTCACTTAGAATCATCGTACCTGAATCCACTCATTATGCCGCGACGGGCCTGATGACATAGATTTCATTGCTGAGTGATATTCCATTGTACGTATGTACCACAACTTCTTTATCCATTTTTCACATTCTGGGATATTTAACTTGTACCGTAGACGAGGTTCTTGTAAACAGAGCCGTCCGACTCGTTGGGGTGGCTGTGTGTTTTTGATTTTAATTTCCCTAAGCTATAGGACCATAAGTGGAAGTGCCGTAGGCTCCGTAGCTTTGTTTTTTCGGTGTTCCGGGAAACACCATACACTTCTCCAGAGTGGCTGTTGGCAATTTACATCCCGCCCATCAGCATAACAAGGCTCCCTGTTCTCCATGGCCTGTGCTGCCTTTTTGGATTTTACACTTTTTTCAGATGGCCCTTTTGACCGGGGGGCAGTGAGACTTCATTGTAGTGCAGATTTCTTTAACATGCTTGCTTGGTTGGCCAAAAAGGGCGTATGCGTTTTTTCCTGAATATATTCAGGAAAAAACGCATACGCCCTTTTTGGCCAAGAGCATCATTGTCGACGTTCTGCCTCTTTTCCTATGCTTTAAATGCAATTCCCGTCTACCCCCTGAAATCGTTTTCCTGCAAATCTGTCCCGCTTACAAGTAGTCTTCGCAGCCTTCCTTCAATATATTTTTGGACGATAGCTGTCATTTATAACTCTGCAGGTTTGTGAGTTACAGTGCCCCTGAGCTCCTTTCTTCAACTCGCTATCTTGTGAGCTGGCCGCAAACCCACAGGATTGCCTCAGGCCCTAATCTGGTTCCGGCACGGCATGCTGAGCCTTTGGTTAATTCCTCTTCCTGGTGGGAAATGAGCGTTAAATTTGCCCGTGCAGACACCTAGAGCTAGTCTCTCATTGGTTCTCCCTCTTCCTTTTCATCTTGCGCAGAAATTGCAAACTGTGCCCAACAGGAGGTTAAAGGCACTGACTCTCCAAGTGGGGAGAGTGTTCGTAAAGGGTCTGGAATGGTGAACCCGAGTAAAAGGGGACGAAAACTGAGATGCATTTGAAAACGTTTGCCAGTCACACGGTGCACCGTACATTGGGTTTCCCATACATGTTTTAGCTGAAGGAAGAATCCCTTAAACTTGGAGAGTTGGGACCCATGGAATGGGTACCATGCTGTATGACTTCAAAGGGTCTGCATTTGCTCATCGAACCTCACCAATGCTCTCAGCCCGAAGTGCCCAACCTTATGTCTCACTCAGCTGTGGGTGTAGATGTGGTAAATCCAGGTTGCATCACAAGCCCTGAATGAATTATTTAAGAATTGCTCTCTATTTCACTGTCCTTGGGTTTTGTTTGTGTAATTCATTTTGATAATGGGATTTATCGGATTTTCTCTGCTGCATTCATGCCGCTGTACACACGCTTCATTCTCTTACGGAGACATATAAATCCATGGGTTTGAAGATTCTTACTAGTCAGGTGTATTCCTAGGCGTTGAACATGGGGTGTTTAGTCCATTTCGTTGAGCAAGGGGTAGGTCTTGACTATTACATATTTGGCTTATGGAAAGGTATCTGTGCTAATTTCTATCTCTGGTTTTATGCAGCACCCCAACTCACCTTTCCCCTTAAGCAAGCATAAGTTGGTTTTCTAAATTTGAGACCCTGTTCTGTTTTGTAATTCAGTTCATGTGTAGCCAAGTTTACATTCCGTGTAGTAGTGATATCTTATGATGTTTCATTTTCTGTGTGACTTATTTCACTTAGAATCATCGTACCTGAATCCACTCATTATGCCGCGACGGGCCTGATGACATAGATTTCATTGCTGAGTGATATTCCATTGTACGTACGTACCACAACTTCTTTATCCATTTTTCACATTCTGGGATATTTAACTTGTACCGTAGACGAGGTTCTTGTAAACAGAGCCGTCCGACACGTTGGGGTGGCTGTGTGTTTTTGATTTTAATTTCCCTAAGCTATAGGACCATAAGTGGAAGTGCCGTAGGCTCCGTAGCTTTGTTTTTTCGGTGTTCCGGGAAACACCATACACTTCTCCAGAGTGGCTGTTGGCAATTTACATCCCGCCCATCAGCATAACAAGGCTCCCTGTTCTCCGTGGCCTGTGTTGCCTTTCTGGATTTTACACTTTTTTCAGATGGCCCTTTTGACCGGGGGGCAGTGAGACTTCATTGTAGTGCAGATTTCTTTAACATGCTTGCTTGGTTGGCCAAAAAGGGCGTATGCGTTTTTTCCTGAATATATTCAGGAAAAAACGCATACGCCCTTTTTGGCCAAGAGCATCATTGTCGACGTTCTGCCTCTTTTCCTATGCTTTAAATGCAATTCCCGTCTACCCCCTGAAATCGTTTTCCTGCGATTCTGCCCCACTTACAAGTCGTCTTCGCAGCCTTCCTTCAATATATTTTTGGACGATAGCTGTCATTTATAACTCTGCAGGTTTGTGAGTTACAGTGCCCCTGAGCTCCTTTCTTCAACTCGCTATCTTGTGAGCTGGCCGCAAACCCACAGGATTGCCTCAGGCCCTAATCTGGTTCCGGCACGGCATGCTGAGCCTTTCGTTAATTCCTCTTCCTGGTGGGAAATGAGCGTTAAATTTGCCCGTGCCGACACCTAGAGCTAGTCTCTCATTCGTTCTCCCTATTCCTTTACATCTTGCGCAGAAATTGCAAACTGTGCCCAACAGGAGGTTAAAGGCACTGACTCTCCAAGTGGGGAGAGTGTTCGTAAAGGGTCTGGAATGGTGAACCCGAGTAAAAGGGGACGAAAACTGAGAATCATTTGAAAACGTTTCCCAGTCACACGGTGCACCGTACTGTGGGTTTCCCATGCGTGTTTTAGCTGAAGGAAGAATCCCTTAAACTTGGAGAGTTGGGACCCATGGAATGGGTACCATCCTGTATGACTTCAAAGGGTCTGCATTTGCTCATCGAACCTCACCAATGCTATCAGCCCGAAGTGCCCAACCTTATGTCTCACTCAGCTCTGGGTGTAGATGTGGTAAATCCAGGTTGCATCACAAGCCCTGAATGAATTATTTAAGAATTGCTCTCTATTTCACTGTCCTTGGGTTTTGTTTGTGTAATTCATTTTGATAATGGGATTTATCGGATTTTCTCTGCTGCATTCATGCCGCTGTACACACGCTTCATTCTCTTACGGAGACATATAAATCCATGGGTTTGAAGATTCTTACTAGTCAGGTGTATTCCTAGGCGTTGAATATGGGGTGTTTAGTCCATTTCGTTGAGCAAGGGGTAGGACTTGACTATTACATATTTGGCTTATGGAAAGGTATCTGTGCTAATTTCTATCTCTGGTTTTATGCAGCACCCCAACTGACCTTTCCCCTTAAGCAAGCATAAGTTGGTTTTCTAAATTTGAGACCCTGTTCTGTTTTGTAATTCAGTTCATGTGTAGCCAAATTTACATTCCGTGTAGTAGTGATATCTTATGATGTTTCATTTTCTGTGTGACTTATTTCACTTAGAATCATCGTACCTGAATCCACTCATTATGCCGCGACGGGCCTGATGACATAGATTTCATTGCTGAGTGATATTCCATTGTACGTACGTACCACAACTTCTTTATCCATTTTTCACATTCTGGGATATTTAACTTGTACCGTAGACGAGGTTCTTGTAAACAGAGCCGTCCGACACTTTGGGGTGGCTGTGTGTTTTTGATTTTAATTTCCCTAAGCTATAGGACCATAAGTGGAAGTGCCGTATGCTCCGTAGCTTTGTTTTTTCGGTGTTTCGGGAAACACCATACACTTCTCCAGGGTGGCTGTTGGCAATTTACATCCCGCCCATCAGCATAACAAGGCTCCCTGTTCTCCATGGCCTGTGCTGCCTTTCTGGATTTTACACTTTTTTCAGATGGCCCTTTTGACCGGGGGGCAGTGAGACTTCATTGTAGTGCAGATTTCTTTAACATGCTTGCTTGGTTGGCCAAAAAGGGCGTATGCGTTTTTTCCTGAATATATTCAGGAAAAAACGCATACGCCCTTTTTGGCCAAGAGCATCGTTGTCGACGTTCTGCCTCTTTTCCTATGCTTTAAATGCAATTCCCGTGTACCCCCTGAAATAGTTTTCCTGCAATTCTGCCCCACTTACAAGTCGTCTTCGCAGCCTTCCTTCAATATATTTTTGGACGATAGCTGTCATTTATAACTCTGCAGGTTTGTGAGTTACAGTGCCCCTGAGCTCATTTCTTCAACTCGCTATCTTGTGAGCTGGCCGCAAACCCACAGGATTGCCTCAGGCCCTAATCTGGTTCCGGCACGGCATGCTGAGCCTTTCGTTAATTCCTCTTCCTGGTGGGAAATGAGCGTTAAATTTGCCCGTGCAGACACCTAGAGCTAGTCTCTCATTCGTTCTCCCTATTCCTTTTCATCTTGCGCAGAAATTGCAAACTGTGCCCAACAGGAGGTTAAAGGCACTGACTCTCCAAGTGGGGAGAGTGTTTGTAAAGGGTATGGAATGGTGAACCCGAGTAAAAGGGGACGAAAACTGAGAATCATTTGAAAACGTTTGTCAGTCACACGGTGCACCATACTGTGGGTTTCCCATGCATGTTTTAGCTGAAGGAAGAATCCCTTAAACTTGGAGAGTTGGGACCCATGGAATGGGTACCATGCTGTATGACTTCAAAGGGTCTGCATTTGCTCATCGAACCTCACCAATGCTATCAGTCCGAAGTGCCCAACCTTATGGCTCACTCAGCTCTGGGTGTAGATGTGGTAAATCCAGGTTGCATCACAAGCCCTGAATGAATTATTTAAGAATTGCTCTCTATTTCACTGTCCTTGGGTTTTGTTGTGTAATTCATTTTGATAATGGGATTTATCGGATTTTCTCTGCTGCATTCATGCTGCTGTACACACGCTTCATTCTCTTACGGAGACATATAAATCCATGGGTTTGAAGATTCTTACTAGTCAGGTGTATTCCTAGGCGTTGAATATGGGGTGTTTAGTCCATTTTGTTGAGCAAGGGGTAGGTCTTGACTATTACATATTTGGCTTATGGAAAGGTATCTGTGCTAATTTCTATCTCTGGTTTTATGCAGCACCCCAACTCACCTTTCCCCTTAAGCAAGCATAAGTTGGTTTTCTAAATTTGAGACCCTGTTCTGTTTTGTAATTCAGTTCATGTGTAGCCAAGTTTACATTCCGTGTAGTAGTGATATCTTATGATGTTTCATTTTCTGTGTGACTTATTTCACTTAGAATCATCGTACCTGAATCCACTCATTATGCCACGACGGGCCTGATGACATAGATTACATTGCTGAGTGATATTCCATTGTACGTACGTACCACAACTTCTTTATCCATTTTTCACATTCTGGGATATTTAAGTTGTACCGTAGACGAGGTTCTTGTAAACAGAGCCGTCCGACACTTTGGGGTGGCTGTGTGTTTTTGATTTTAATTTCCCTAAGCTATAGGACCATAAGTGGAAGTGCCGTAGGCTCCGTAGCTTTGTTTTTTCGGTGTTCCGGGAAACACCATACACTTCTCCAGGGTGGCTGTTGGCAATTTACATCCCGCCCATCAGCATAACAAGGCTCCCTGTTCTCCATGGCCTGTGCTGCCTTTCTGGATTTTACACTTTTTTCAGATGGCCCTTTTGACCGGGGGGCAGTGAGACTTCATTGTAGTGCAGATTTCTTTAACATGCTTGCTTGGTTGGCCAAAAAGTGCGTATGCGTTTTTTCCTGAATATATTCAGGAAAAAACGCATACGCCCTTTTTGGCCAAGAGCATCATTGTCGACGTTCTGCCTCTTTTCCTATGCTTTAAATGCAATTCCCGTCTACCCCCTGAAATCGTTTTCCTTCAAATCTGTCCCGCTTACAAGTCGTCTTCGCAGCCTTCCTTCAATATATTTTTGGACGATAGCTGACATTTATAACTCTGCAGGTTTGTGAGTTTCAGTACCCATGAGCTCCTTTCTTCAACTCGCTATCTTGTGAGCTGGCCGCAAACCCGCAGGATTGCCTCAGGCCCTAATCTGGTTCCGGCACGGCAGGCTGAGCCTTTGGTTAATTCCTCTTCCTGGTGGGAAATGAGCGTTAAATTTGCCCGTGCAGACACCTAGAGCTAGTCTCTCATTCGTTCTCCCTATTCCTTTTCATCTTGCGCAGAAATTGCAAACTGTGCCCAACAGGAGGTTAAAGGCACTGACTCTCCAAGTGGGGAGAGTGTTTGTAAAGGGTCTAGAATGGTGAACCCGAGTAAAAGGGGACGAAAACTGAGATGCATTTGAAAACGTTTGCCAGTCACACGGTGCACCATACTGTGGGTTTCCCATGCATGTTTTAGCTGAAGGAAGAATCCCTTAAACTTGGAGAGTTGGGACCCATGGAATGGGTAACATGCTGTATGACTTCAAAGGGTCTGCATTTGCTCATCGAACCTCACCAATGCTATCAGCCCGAAGTGCCCAACCTTATGTCTCACTCAGCTCTGGGTTTAGATGAGGTAAATCCAGGTTGCACCACAAGCCCTGAATGAATTATTTAAGAATTGATCTCTATTTCACTGTCATTGTGTTTTGTTTTTGTAATTCATTTTGATAATGGGATTTATCGGATTTTCTCTGCTGCCTTCATGCAGCTGTACACATGTTTGATTCTCTTATGGAGACATATAAATCCATAGGTATTAAGAGTCTTACTCATCCTGTATATTCCTAGGCACTGAATATGGGGTGTTGAGTCCATTTCGTTGACCAGGAAGTAGGTTTTTTCTATTACATATTCGGCTTATGGAACGGTATCTGTGCTAATTTCAATCTCTGGTTTTATGCAGCACCCCAACTCTCCTTGATCCTTAAGCAATCATAAGTTGGTTTTCTAAATTTGAGACCCCGTTCTCTTTTGTAATTCAGTTCATTTGTAGCCACGTTTACATTCCATGTATTAGTAATATCGTATGTCTTTGTCTTTTTGAATTATGTGACTTCAAATGATCATACGTAACTCCTCTGGGGTTGTTACAACTGGCCATGTTTCATTGATTTTCAGGCTGAGTAATATTCCACTCTACATAAGTGCCACACCTCTGTCCATTTTTTCCCTCCAGAGACATATAAATTACAACCTAATCGAGGATATATTAAACAGAGAGGCGGTAAACATTGGGGTGCCTGTGTCCTCTCGATTTTTCTTTTTCCCAAGATATACGTCCATGAGTGCAAGTGCCCTGTGCTCTGTAGCTCATTTTTTAGATGCTTTAGTAATCACAATACACTTTTCTAGAGTGACCGTTGGCAATATACATTTCCACTATAAGCCTCACAGGGCTCCCTTTTCTCCTTGCCCTGTCCTGCATTTCTGGTGTTTACACTTAATGAGGAAGGCTCTTCTGACTGATGCGAAGTGATATGTTTTGTAGTATTGATTTCCAGTGCCCACCTGTTTGGTTGGCTAAAAAAGTGTATGCCCTTTTCTTGAATATATACAGAAAAAGATGCATACACCCTTTTTGGCCAACTGCAATGTTGGCAATGTTCAGCCCCTTTTCTTGTGCTTAATGGCGAGTCCTTTCTACCTCATCCAATCCCTTTCCTGCCATTCTCCGTTGCTTACAAGTCCTTTTCTCTGACTTTCCTCAAGACATTTTTCAGTGATAGATATTTTCAACTCTGCAGTTTCGTGAATTTTAGTGTCCCTGAGTTCCATTTTTCAACTTGTGTTTATGGGAACTGGCCACAAAGCAGCGGGATTTCCTCAAGCCCTATTCTGTTTCCATGGGCAACCCTAGCCTTTGGTCAATTCGTCTTCCTGATTGGAAATTAGAGTGACATATGTCTGTCCGAAAACCTAGGACTTGTCTCTCATTGTTCCTCCTCCTTCTGCTTCATCCTTGGACAAATTCCAAACTGTGTGCAACAGGATGTTGACAGTGCTGACATCTCCAAGTGGGGAGACTGTTAGTAAAGACGCCGGAGTGGTGAACCCGAGCACCAGGAGATGAGGAGATGAGATGCCTTTTCCAAACTCTTCCCGATCAGACGATATACCATCCTCTGGGTGTGACAGGCATGTTTTAGCTGTAGGAAGTGTCCCGTTCATGTGAGGAGAACACCAGGGCTTTTTCAAAATCAGTGTCTCTCCGCTACACAAACTGGGGAATTTTTTAAGCTACGGCTACACATATGTTCATTAAGGGCCTTGGGAAGTAGGCAGAGTCCAAACTTTAGATGATTGAAGTCTTCAGGGTCAGAAGCACTGACCACCGGCTTCCCTTAGGTTCCATTTTAACTGTCATTGATAGATGATGTCAATAAAAATATCTATTCTTTTTCAGATTATTTCCCCTTATAGGTTATTGCAAAATATTGAGTGTAGTTCCCTGTGCTATAGAGTAGTTCCTTGTTGACGATCTATTTTATACATAGCAGTGTGTATGTGTTAATCCCAAACTGTTAATTTATCCCTCCTCCCACCTTTCCACTTTGGTAATAATAAATTATAAGATTTTATACTTCTCAGAAATGGGGAGCTGAATGAGAGGTATCATTTTCAATGGAAAAGCATTTAAAACAAGATTGAAGCTTTAACCAAGATTATTAGATGTACATCCTTGGAAAGAAATCACTTCGCTTCTCTAATATTGACCTGACAAATAAGACAAACCTTTTCACTGAACTTGCTTATAATAAAGTGATGGAAATATCAAATGGAAGTGTTAGAAACATCTTATTTTACCCGAGCCTTATACACTGTTCTATGTTAATTATAGTTTGGCTCACACATCTGTTCATTGAAGTTACAACGTTCTCAATTTCTGTTACTGATCCTCCAGAGTGGACCCCAACAAGTGTCCCCACGCCCAGTGTCATTGGAGCCAAAAGATCGAGACTGAGTTTGGTTCAGAAGCAAAGGAAACTTTATATTTTGATCAGAGAATGGAGAGGTGAGAGCATGTGCTACCCCGTGGGCTGTGGGCTGGGCTGCTGTGTAGAGATCCTGTCAGATTCAGTGGGAGGGAGGGGGCAGAGCTCTCGAGGGCCCTGTTGGCTGCAGCTCAGGCTCTATATCGCGGAGTCTGCACTGGGCCCCAGGACCTGATGTGTCGACCCAGCCATTCTGTACTAGGAAATCTGGTCTGAAGTGCCGGGTGTGGAACCTCTGTATGCGGGACCCTAGGAGCACATGAAATTAGACAAAGCACAAAGGATAAAAAAGGTTAGACTTTATTTTATTGCCCAGATTCTATTTTTATCTCCCAGGGATTTTTAATGGGCTTTGCCTGGGACAAACCCCTCTTCTGCCTTTTGTCCTCTTCCTCATTCTTGGAGTGCTGAGGGTGCAGACCCTTCTTCTGTAACTGCTGAGTGCTGAGTTAGGAGCCCTTATACCCGTGGGCGAGGGTCAGAACTTCTCCCCAGCAGCCTCTAGGTGACGTTGATTGTCCCCAGGCCTCCAGCCTCCTTGTTCATCTGCCTGAGCACGAGCATTGGAAGTGTTATAGATTCTAATGACCTTTAAGTGTCCGGGAAGGAAATGTGCAGTGACGCTGTGAGGTCCACTTTCACCCCGCCACACATTTGTTCAGACACTTTAGGCTGACCGTTTCTGCCAGCCTAGATGCTCTGACTAGTAGTCTGCACTTTCTTCAATTAGGCCTCTGAATTAACGTAAAAACAGCACCAGGTGTCAGGACCCTGCCTGCTCAACTCCCGGACAGTCCAGGGTCAGTTGTGATGAAGGACCATGATGGCCACTGAGTCAACAGCCTTTTGAAGTAAACAGGAGTCCAGCCGGTCTTACTGGTCACCATCATCACGGTGTCTGTAGGCTTTTCTATGGTGACAGCGTGATATACGGTTCCCCTGCCAAGATTATTACCTCCCCTCTGGGTGCAGTAAGTCCTGCAAGCAGTAGTCTACTCTTTTGTGACACACTCTTGTTGTTTTATGAGAGAAACTCCAGGTCAAGTGATGGTCACATGTGTCGTCATGGTGCCCCGTTGCCCCCGGATATCTCTCTGGATGTTGGAGTAGGAGGGCTTCCTCACTGGAGGTCAGTGTGCCCACGGAGCAAACCCTGCAACTTCAGGGCATGGTTGGGGGTTAGGAACACCACGTGGGGTCCTTTTCCCTTAGGAGGGAGGTGGCCTTTTGGGCTGCTGATTTCCAGGTTTTTAGATACCGCCAGTATGTTGGCCAGATGTTGCAGTGGGCCAAGCCCCTTGGTGACTATAGTTTATCCTACCTGGATGGCATTCTTGCATTGTTCCATTTCAAGTGGTCCCAGGTTTTGCACTAATACTCCAATGGCAATTCACCTTTCACCAGGAATGTAAAGGTCAAAGGGTTTAGTTAAATTAGGGAGTTCCAGGGCAAGGGTCTGAATTGACTGCTCTTTCCATTCTTGAAAGGCCACTTCTGGATTCTATTCAAAAGGATCATCATCTTTTCCTTTCAGTGTTTCATATAGAGGCCCAGCTAGTAGACTGTAGTTAGGGATCCAGAAGCAGCAAACTCTGGCCTCCCCAGGAACCCCTAAGCTGTCTTCTAGTTTTAGAAAGGGGTAAGGCTGTAAATTGTTTCTTCCCTTTCCTGGGATGAGCTTCTCCGACCTTCTGTGAGAATGAAGCCCAGGCAGGTCACCGTAGTCTGTGATATTTGAGCTTTTTCTTGGACAACTTCTATCCTTTATTGGCTTGGTAGTTCAGAGGCCTCCTTAGTAGGGCTGGTGATCAGAATGTCGTCAGCATATTGAAGGAGTGTTTCCTTTTCCAGAGGTAGAACTTTTACGTCTTTAGCTAAGCTTTCCCCAAAGATGGTGTGGGAATTTTTGAACACTTGGGGCAAGACGGCCTGGATGTATTGTTTTAGTTGTATGTTGAGTCCTGCCACTTACAAGCCAAAATTTCTTGTGACTCTGGGACTAATGGCATACAAAAGAAGGCATCATTGAAGACTAATACAGAATACCGTCTCCTGGTGGTTGGTAGAATGACCAGCAGGGTGTAGGAATTAGGAACTACTGGAGGTATATACTCGGTGGCTTCACTGACGATCCTGACATCTTTACCAGGCCCCTGGCAGCCCATGGGGCTCTCGTGGTCAGGCCAATCTCAGGATATGGAGCTCACCTGGGCAGGTACCCCACCTCCACACCAGCCCATGGGGCTGTCATGGTCAGGCCCATCCCAGGATATGGGGTTCCCTGGGCAGGTCCCCTGCAGCCCATGGGGCTCTCGTGGTCAGCTCCCTCCCAGGATACAGAGCTACACTTGCAGGTACTGTGGCAGGGCAGGGCACACAGGAACCGTGCACATTGCCCTCATTGCAGAGCACTCTCAGCTCACCTGTCACTCAGATCTGACACAGAGCACCTCAGAGCAGGACTTGAACTAACAAATAGCAACTCCGACAGGTCTGTGACCCTGGGCATCACTCTGTACGGCCTGCCACCACCTGGTCTTCCAGAGACTTCCACTGCACCCGGGGCACCAGGCCTCTGTCTCCACCCACCACCCACCCCTCCTCTCCCTGACTCCTGGGGTCCTCTTATTAGGCCAGGGTTTTCTTGAAGCTGTCTCCCACTCATGGGCCAGATAAAATGATTAGAATACAAGCCAGAGCTGCAGCCCATTGTCTATCCTGACTCTCAAGAGCCCACACCTGTTCCTTGGACCTGGCCGATTCAGCAAGTTCCATTTTCTGCAACTGTGAGACCCTGAGGGGTGATGATTGGCTGACCTGGGCAGCCTGACCATGCCGGCCAGCCCTCCCCAGGTGTGCCTGTTTTGAGATCAATATAAACACCGCTCCAGGCAGCAAGAACCCCTGCAGCTGTGCCTGACGCCATTTTCTCTGCCCTGTCAGCAGTCTCGGGGCTGGGCTGGTGGGAGGGAGTGACAGGTCACGGCGTTGTGGGTGGCCCAGTGTGAGTGGGGCTCTGCTGGACTTTCTGCAGCAGTTGTCAAGATGCCACCTGCTAAAGAAGAGGATGTGTCACCCATACCTGGCGCTGGAATTTCTCCCTGGGCAGACGTGAGGAAGGAAGAAATCAGTGGGGGCCGGGACAGGAGGGGTATCTCAGGCAGGGAAATGGAAAGCTTCCAGAAGAGCACCCAGGGCCAGGACCATCCTGTCTGGCCTGCAGGCACCAAGTTGGCTGGCATGCAATCACTCGTGTGGCTCCATTGCCCTTCCTCTAGGCTTTCAAGTCCTTGAACATATTCAGGTGTTTTATCTGGGAAGGGTGGGAACATTTCAGCAGCAGCTGGCCTGGGGCTCGGACCACGTTTACTCACAGATGCCTCAGCACGGTCCCCCAGCTTTGCAATGAGGACGCTTGTTGCGTGGGGCCTGCTGGCTGTATGGGAGATGATTCCCCACCACTGACCAACTTCAGAATTGTTTACAACTGGAGCAAGTGTCCTGATACGGTTTTCCTCTGTGTAACTTGTGGATTCTGTTTGTTTTTTCTATTTTTCGTTTTTGGTTCAAGGTAGATTTCATTCCTCTTTTTTGCATTTACAAATATAAGCATAGAAATAATTTATTCATATAAATACATGTATGTGGAGGGAAGAATATTTTTTCTGTTTTACTTTTTAATTTTATTTTTTTTAATTTTTAATCTTATTTTTTATACAGCAGGTTCTTATTGGTTATCTATTTTATACATATAAATGTATACATGTCAATCCCAATCTCTCAACTCTTCACACCACCATCCCCCCAACAGCTTTCTGCCCTTGGTGCAGATTTCCTTTACAGGCTTGCTTGGTTGGCCATCAAGGGTGTATGCGTTTTTTCCTGAATATATTCAGGAAAAAATGCATACGCCCTTTTTGGCAAAGTGCATCATTGTCGACATTCTGCCTCATTTCCTATGCTTTAAGTGCAATTCCAGTCTACCCCCTGAAATAGTTTTCCTCAAATGCTGCCCCCCTTTCCAGTCCTCTTCGCAGACTTACTTCAATATATTTTTGGACGATAGCTGTCATTCATAACTCTGCAGGTTTGTGAATTAGAGTGCCCCTGAGCTCCTTTCTTCAACTCGCTTTCTTGTGAGCTGGCCGAAAACCGCAGGAATGCTTCAGGCGCTAATCTGTTTCTGGCAGGGCACGCTGACCCTTTGGTTAATTCCTCTTCCTGGTGGGAAATGGTCGTTACACTTGCCCGTGCAGGCACCTACAGCTAGTCTCTCATTGGTTCTCCCTATTCCTGTTCATCTTGCTCAGAAATTGCAAACTGTGCTGAACAGGATGTTAAAGGCATTGACTCTCCAAGTGGGGAGAGTGTTAGTAAAGCGTCTGGAATGGTGAACCCGAGTACCAGGGCACAAAAACAGATGCATTTGAAAACGTTTCGCAATCATATGGTGGAATATACTCTGCGTTTCTCATGCATGTTTTATCTGAAGGAAGAATCGCTTAAACCTGGAGAGTAAGGACCCATGGAATGGGTACCATGCAGTATGACTTCAAATGGTCTGCATTTCCTCATCGAACCTCACCAACGCTATCAGCCCGAAGTATCCAACCTTATGTCTCACTCAGCTCTGGGTGTAGATGAGGTAAATCCAGGTTGCATCACAAGACCTGAATGAATTATTTAAGAATTGCTCTCTATTTCACTGTCATTGTGTTTTGTTTTTGTAATTCATTTTGATAATGGGATTTATCGGATTTTCTCTGCTGCATTCATGCAGCTGTACACACGCTTGATTCTCTTATGGAGACATATAAATCCATGGGTTTGAAGATTCTTACTAGTCAGGTGTATTCCTAGGCGTTGAATATAGGGTGTTTAGCCCATTTCGTTGAGCAAGGGGTAGGTCTTGACTATTACATATTTGACGTATGGAATGGTATCTGTGCTAATTTCTATCTCTGGTTTTATGCAGCACCCCAACTCACCTTTCCCCTTAAGCAAACATAAGTTGGTTTTCTAAATTTGAGACACTGTTCTGTTTTGTAATTCAGTTCATGTGTAGCCAAGATTACATTCGGTGTATTAGAGATAACTTATGATGTTTCATTTTCTGTGTGACTTATTTCTCTTAGAATCATCGTACCTGAATCCACTCATTATGCCACGACGGGCCAGATGACATAGATTTCATTGGTGAGTGATATTCCATTGTACGTACGTACCACAACTTCTTTATCCATTTTTCGCTTTCTGGGATATTTAACTTGTACCGTAGACGAGGTTCTTGTAAACAGAGCCATCTGAAACTTTGGGGTGGCTGTGTGTTTTTGATTTTCATTTCCCTAAGCTATAGGACCATAAGTGGAAGTGCCGTAGGCTCCGTTGCTTTGTTTTTTAGGTGTTTCAGGAAACACAATACACTTCTCCAGAGTGGCTCTTGGCAATTTACATCCCACCCATGAGCATAACAAGGCTCCCTGTTCTCCATGGCCTGTGCTGCCTTTATGGATTTTACACTTTTTTCAGATGGCCCTTTTGACCGGGGGGCAGTGAGACTTCATTGTAGTGCAGATTTGTTTAACATGCTTGCTTGGTTGGCCAAAAAGGGCGTATGCGTTTTTTCCTGAATATATTCAGGAAAAAACGCATACGCCCTTTTTGGCCAAGTGCAACATTATCGACGTTCTGCCTCTTTTCCTATGCTTTAAATGCAATTCCAGTCTACCCCCTGAAATCGTTTTCCTGCAATTTTGCCCCGCTTTCAAGTCCTCTTCCCAGCCTTCTTTCAATATATTTTTGGACGATAGCTGTCATTTATAACTCTGCAGGTTTGTGAATTACAGTGCCCCTGAGTTCCTTTCTTCAAATCGCTTTCTTTTGAGCTGGCCGCAAACCCGCAGGATTGCTTCAGGCCCTAATCTGGTTCCGGCACGGCATGCTGAGCGTTTGGTTAATTCCTCTTCCTGGATGGAAATGAGCATTAAATTTGCCTGTGCAGACACCTACAGCTAGTCTCTCATTGGTTCTCCCTATTCCTGTTCATCTTGCGCAGAAATTGCAAACTGTGCCAAACAGCAGGTTAAAGGCACTGACTCTCCAAGTGGGGAGAGTGTTAGTAAAGGGTCTGGAATTGTGAACCCGAGTAAAAGGGGACGAAAACTGAGATGCATTTGAAAACGTTTCCCGGTCACACGGTGCACCATACTGTGGGTTTCCCATGCATGTTTTAGCTGAAGGAAGAATCGCTTAAACCTGGAGAGTTGGGACCCATGGAATGGGTACCATGCAGTATGACTTCAAATGGTCTGCATTTGCTCTTCGAACCTCACCAATGCTATCAGCCCGAAGTGTCCAACGTTATGTCTCACTCAGCTCTGGGTGTAGATGAGGTAAATCCAGGTTGCATCACAAGCCCTGAATGAATTATTTAAGAATTGCTCTCTATTTCACTGTCATTGTGTTTTGTTTTTGTAATTCATTTTGATAATAGGATTTATCGGATTTTCTCTGCTACCTTCATGCAGCTGTACACACGCTTGATTCTCTTATGGAGACATATAAATCCATGGGTTTGAAGATTCTTACTAGTCAGGTGTATTCCTAGGCGTTGAATATAGGGTGTTTAGTCCATCTCGTTGAGCAAGGGGTTGGTCTTGACTATTACATATTTGACTTATGGAATGGTATCTGTGCTAATTTCTATCTCTGGTTTTATGCAGCACCCCAACTTACCTTTCCCCTTAAGCAAACATAAATTGGTTTTCTAAATTTGAGACCCTGTTCTGTTTTGTAATTCAGTTCATGTGTAGCCAAGATTACATTCCGTGTATTAGTGATATCTCATGATGTTTCATTTTCTGTGTGACTTATTTCCCTTAGAATCATCATACCTGAATCCACTCATTATGCCACGACGGGTTTGATGACATAGATTTCATTGGTGAATGATATTGCTTTGTACGTATGTACCATAACTTCTTTATCCATTTTTCGCTTTCTGGGATATTTAACTTGTACCGTAGACGAGGTTCTTGTGAAGAGAGCCGTCTGAAATTTTGGGGTGGCTGTGTGTTTTTGATTTTAATTTCCCTAATCTATAGGACCAAAAGTGGAAGTGCCGTAGGCTCCGTTGCTTTGTTTTTCAGGTGTTTCAGGAAACACCATACACTTCTCCAGAGTGGCTGTTTGCAATTTACATCCCAACCATCAGCATAACAAGGTTCCCTGTTCTCCATGGCCTGTGCTGCCTTTCTGGATTTTACACTTTTTTCAGATGGCCCTTTTGACCGGGGGGCCGTGAGACTTCATTGTAGTACAGATTTCTTTAACATGCTTGCTTGGTTGTCCAAAAAGCGCGTATGAGTTTTTTCCTGAATATATTCAGGAAAAAACGCATATGCCCTTTTTGGCCAAGTGCATCATTGTCGACGTTCTGCCTCTTTTCCTATGCTTTAAATGCAATTCCAGTCTACCCCCTGAAATCGTTTTCCTGCAATTCTGCCCCGCTTTCAAGTCCTCTTCGCAGCCTTCCTTCAATATATTATTGGACGATAGCTGTCATTTATAACTCTGCAGGTTTGTGAATTACAGTGCCCCTGAGCTCCTTTCTTCAAATCGCTTTCTTGAGAGCTGGCCGCAAACCCGCAGGATTGCTTCAGGCCCTAATCTGTTTCTGGCACGGCATGGTGAGCGTTTGGTTAATTCCTCTTCCTGGTGGGAAATGATCGTTAAATTTGCCCGTGCAGACACCTACAGCTAGTCTCTCATTGGTTCTCCTTATTCCTGTTCATCTTGCCCAGAAATTGCAAACTGTGCGAAACAGCAGGTTAAAGGCACTGACTACCCAAGTGGGGAGAGTTTTAGTAAAGTGTCTGGAATTGTGAACCCGAGTAAAAGGGGATGGAAACTGAGATGCATTTGAAAACGTTTCCCAGTCACACGGCGCACCATACTGTGGATTACCCATGCATGTTTTAGCTGAAGGAAGAATCCCTTAAACCTGGAGAGTTGGGACCCATGGAATGGGTCCCATGCAGTATGAATTCAAAGGGTCTGCATTTTCTCATCGAACCTCACCAATGCTATCAGCCCGGAGTGTCCAACCTTATGTGTCATTCAGCTTTGGGTGTAGATGAGGTAAATCCAGGTTGCATCACAAGCCCTGAATGAATTCTTTAAGAATTGCTCTCTATTTCACTGTCATTGTGTTTTGTTTTTGTAATTCATTTTTATAATCGGATTTATCGGATTTTCTCTGCTGCCTTCATGCAGCTGTACACACGCTTGATTCTCTTATGGAGACATATAAATCCATGGGTTTGAAGATCCTTACTAGTCAGGTGTATTCCTAGGCGTTGAATATAGTGTGTTTAGCCCATTTCGTTGAGCAAGGGGTAGGTCTTGACTATTACGTATTTGACTTATGGAATGGTATCTGTGCTAATTTCTAACTCTGGTTTTATGCAGCACCCCAACTCACCTTTCCCCTTAAGCAAACATAAGTTGGTTTTCTAAATATGAGTCCCTGTTCTGTTTTGTAATTCAGTTCATGTGTAGCCAAGATTACATTCCGTGTATTAGTGATATCTTATGTTGTTTCATTTTCTGTGTGAGTTATTTCACTGAGAATCATCGTACCTGAATCCACTCATTATGCCACGACGGGCCTGATGACATGGATTTCATTGGTGAGTGATATTCCATTATACGTACGTACCACAAGTTCTTTATCCATTTTTCGCTTTCTGGGATATTTAACTTGTACCGTAGACGAGGTTCTTGTAAACAGAGCCGTCTGAAACTTTGGGGTGGATGTGTGTGTTTTTGATTTTAATTTCCCTAAGCTCTAGGACCATAAGTGGAAGTGCCGTAGGCTCCGTTGCTTTGTTTTTTAGGTGTTTCAGGAAACACCATACACTTCTCCAGAGTGGCTGTTGGCAATTTACATCCCACAAATCAGCATAACCAGGCTCCCTGTTCTCCATGGCCTGTGCTGCCTTTCTGGATTTTACACTTTTTTCAGATGGCCCTTTTGACCGGGGGGCAGTGAGACTTCATTGTAGTGCAGATTTCTTTAACATGCTTGCTTGGTTGGCCAAAAAGTGCGTATGCGTTTTTTCCTGAATATATTCAGGAAAAAACGCATACGCCCTTTTTGGCCAAGTGCATCATTGTCGACGTTCTGCCTCTTTTCCTATGCTTTAAATGCAATTCCAGTCTACCCCCTGAAATCGTTTTCCTGCAATTCTGCCCCGCTTTCAAGTCCTCTTCGCAGCCTTCCTTCAATATATTTTTGGACGATAGCTGTCATTTATAACTCTGCAGGTTTGTGAATTACAGTGCCCCTGAGCTCCTTTCTTCAAATCGCTTTCTTCTGAGCTGGCCGCAAACCCGCAGGATTGCTTCAGGCCCTAATCTGGTTCCAGCATGGCATGATGAGCGTTTGGTTAATTCCTCTTCCTGGTTGGAAATGAGCGTTAAATTTGCCCGTGCAGACACCTACAGCTACTCTCTTATTGGTTCTCCCTATTCCTGTTCATCTTGCGCAGAAATTGCAAACTGTGCCAAACAGCAGGTTAAAGGCACTGACTCTCCAAGTGGGGAGAGTGTTAGTAAAGGCTCTGGAATTGTGAACCCGAGTAAAAGGGTACGAGAACTGAGATGCATTTGAAAACGTTTCCCGGTCACACGGTGCACCATACTCTGGGTTCCCCATGCATGTTTTAGCTGAAGGAAGAATCCCTTAAACCTGGAGAGTTGGGACCCATGGAATTGGTCCCATGCAGTATGACTTCAAAGCGTCTCTATTTGCTCATCGAACCTCACCAATGCTATCAGCCCGAAGTGTCCAACGTTATGTCTCACTCAGCTCTGGGTGTAGATGAGGTAAATCCAGGTTGCATCACAAGCCCTGAATGAATTATTTAAGAATTGCTCTCTATTTCACTCTCATTGTGTTTTGTTTTTGTAATTCATTTTGATAAGGGGATTTATCGGATTTATTCTGCTGAATACATGCAGCTGTACACACGCTTGATTCTCTTATGGAGACATATAAATCCATGGGTTTGAAGATTCTTACTAGTCAGGTGTATTCCTAGGCGTTGAATATAGGGTGTTTAGTCCATCTCGTTGAGCAAGGGGTTGGTCTTGACTATTACATATTAGACTTATGGAATGGTATCTGTGCTAATTTCTATCTCTGGTTTTATGCAGCACCCCAACTCACCTTTCCCCTTAAGCAAACATAAATTGGTTTTCTAAATTTGAGACCCTGTTCTGTTTTGTAATTCAGTTCATGTGTAGCCAAGATTACATTCCGTGTATTAGTGATATCTCATGATGTTTCATTTTCTGTGTGACGTATTTCACTTAGAATCATCGTACCTGAATCCACTCATTATGCCACGACGGGCTAGATGACATAGATTTCATTGGTGACTGATATTCCATTGTACGTACGTACCACAACTTCTTTATCCATTTTTCGCTTTCTGGGATATTTAACTTGTACCGTAGACGAGGTTCTTGTAAACAGAGCCGTCTGAAACTTTGGGGTGGCTGTGTGTTTTTGATTTTAATTTCCCTAAGCTATAGGACCATAAGTGGAAGTGCCGTAGGCTCCGTTGCTTTGTTTTTTATGTGTTTCAGGAAACACCATACACTTCTCCAGAGTGGCTGTTGGCAATTTACATCCCACCCATCAGCATAACAAGGCTCCCTGTTCTCCATGGCCTGTGCTGCATTTCTGGATTTTACACTTTTTTCAGATGGCCCTTTTGACCGGGGGGCAGTGAGACTTCATTGTAGTGCAGATTTCTTTAACGTGCTTGCTTGGTTGGCCAAAAAGGGCGTATGCGTTTTTTCCTGAATATATTCAGGAAAAAACGCATACGCCCTTTTTGGCCAAGTGCATCATTGTCGACGTTCTGCCTCTTTTCCTATGCTTTAAATGCAATTCCAGTCTACCCCCTGAAATCGTTTTCCTGCAATTCTGCCCCGCTTTCAAGTCCTCTTCACAGCCTTCCTTCAATATATTTTTGGACGATAGCTGTCATTTATAACTCTGCAGGTTTGTGAATTACAGTGCCCCTGAGCTCCTTTCTTCAAATCGCTTTCTTCTGAGCTGGCTGCAAACCCGTAGGATTGCTTCAGGCCCTAATCTGGTTCCGGCACGGCATGCTGAGCCTTTGGTTAATTCCTCTTCCTGGTGGGAAATGAGCATTAAATTTGACCCTGCAGACACCTACAGCTAGTCTCTCATTGGTTCTCCCTATTCCTGTTCATCTTGCGCAGAAATTGCAAACTGTGCGAAACAGGAGGTTAAAGGCACTGACTCTCCAAGTGGGGAGAGTGTTAGAAAGTGTCTGTAATTGTGAACCCGAGTAAAAGGGGACAAAATCTGAGATGCATTTGAAAAGGTTTGCCGGTTACACGGTGCACCATACTGTAGGTTTCCCATGCATGCTTTAGCTGAAGGAAGAATCGCTTCAACCTGGAGAGATGGGACCCATGGAATGTGTACCATGAATTATGACTTCAAAAGGTTTGCATTTTCTCATCGAACCTCACCAATGGTATCAGCACGAAGTGTCCAACCTTATATCTCACTCAGCTCTGGGTGTAGATGAGGTAAATCCAGGTTGCATCACAAGCCCTGAATGAATTATTTAAGAATTGCTCTCTATTTCACTGTCATTGTGTTTTGTTTTTGTAATTCATTTTGATAATAGGATATATCGGATTTTCTCTGCAGCCTTCATGCATCTGTACACACGCTTGATTCACTTATGGAGACATATAAATCCATGGGTTTGAAGATCCTTACTAGTCAGCTGTATTCCTAGGCGTTGAATATAGTGTGTTTAGCCCATTTCGTTGAGCAAGGGTTAGGTCTTGACTATTATGTATTTGACTTATGGAATGGTATCTGTGCTAATTTCTAACTCTGGTTTTATGCAGCACCCCAACTCACCTTTCCCCTTATATAAACATAAGTTGGTTTTCTAAATTTGAGACCCTGTTCTGTTTTGTAATTCAGTTCATGTGTAGCCAAGATTACATTCGGTGTATTAGTGATATCTTATGATGTTTCATTTTCTGTGTGACGTATTTCACTTAGAATCATCTTACCTGAATCCACTCATTATGCCACGATGGGCCAGATGACATAGATTTCATTGGTGACTGATATTCCATTGTACGTACGTACCACAACTTCTTTATCCATTTTTCGCTTTCTGGGATATTTAACTTGTACCGTAGACGAGGTTCTTGTAAACAGAGCCGTCTGAAACTTTGGGGTGGATGTGTGTGTTTTTGATTTTAATTTTCCTAAGCTCTAGGACCATAAGTGGAAGTGCCGTAGGCTCCGTTGCTTTGTTTTTTAGGTGTTTCAGGAAACACCATACACTTCTCCAGAGTGGCTGTTCGCAATTTACATCCCACCCATCAGCATAACAAGGCTCCCTGTTCTCCATGGCCTGTACTGCATTTCTGGATTTACAGTATTTTCAGATGGCCCTTTTGACCGGGGGGCAGTGATACTTCATTGTAGTGCAGATATCTTTAACATGCTTGCTTGGTTGGCCAAAAAGGGAGTATGCGTTTTTTCCTGAATATATTCAGGAAAAAACGCATATGCACTTTTTGGTCAAGTGCATCATTGTCGACGTTCTGCCTCTTTTCCTATGCTTTAAATGGAATTCCAGTCTATCCCCTGAAATCGTTTTCCTGCAATTCTGCCCCGCTTTCAAGTCCTCTTCGCAGCCTTCCTTCAATATATTTTTGGACGATAGCTGTTATTTATAACTCTGCAGGCTTGTGAATTACAGTGCCCCTGAGCTCCTTTCTTCAAATCGCTTTCTTATGAGCCAGCCGCAAACCCGCAGGATTGCTTCAGGCCCTAATCTGGTTCCGGCACGGCATGCTGAGCCTTTGGTTAATTCCTCTTCCTGGTGGGAAATGAGCGTTAAATTTGCCCCTGCAGACACCTACACCAATCTCTCATTGGTTCTCCCTATTCCTGTTCATCTTGCACAGAAATTGCAAACTGTGCCAAACAGGAGGTTAAAGGCACTGACTCTCCAAGTGGGGAGAGTGTTAATAAATGGTCTGGATTTGTAAACCCAAGAAAAATGGGACAAACCCTGAGATGCATTTGAAAAGGTTTCCCGGTCACACGGTGCACCATACTGTGGGTTTCCCATGCATGCTTTAGCTGAAGGAAGAATCGCTTAAACCTGGAGAGTTGGGACCCATGGAATGGGTACCATGTAGTATGACTTCAAATGGTCTGCATTTGCTCATCGAACCTCACCAATGCTATCAGCCCGAAGTGTCCAATCTTATGTCTCACTCAGCTCTGGGTTTAGATGAGGTAAATCCAGGTTGCATCACAAGCCCTGAATGAATTATTTAAGAATTGCTCTCTATTTCACTGGCATTGTGTTTTGTTTTTGTAATTCATTTTGATAATAGGATTTATCGGATTCTCTCTGCTGCCTTCATGCAGCTGTACACACGCTTGATTCTCTTATGGAGACATATAAATCCATGGGTTTGAAGATTCTTTCTAGTCAGGTGTATTCCTAGGCGTTGAATATAGGGTGTTTAGCCCATTTCGTTGAGCAAGGGGTAGGTCTTGACTATTACATATTTGACGTATGGAATGGTATCTGTGCTAATTTCTATCTCTGGTTTTATGCAGCACCCCAACTCACCTTTCCCCTTAAGCAAACATAAGTTGGTTTTCTAAATTTGAGACCCTGTTCTGTTTTGTAGTTCAGTTCATGTGTAGCCAAGATTACATTCGGTGTATTAGTGATATCTTATGATGTTTCATTTTCTGTGTGACTTATTTCTCTTAGAATCATCGTACCTGAATCCACTCATTATGCCACGACGGGCCAGATGACATAGATTTCATTGGTGAGTGATATTCCATTGTACGTACGTACCACAACTTCTTTATCCATTTTTCGATTTCTGGGATATTTAACTTGTACCGTAGACGAGGTTCTTGTTAACAGAGCCGTCTGAAACATTGGGGTGGCTGTGTGTTTTTGATTTTAATTTCCCTACGCTATAGGACCATAAGTGGAAGTGCCGTAGGCTCCGTTGCTTTGTTTTTTCGGTGTTTCAGGAAACACAATACACTTCTCCAGAGTGGCTGTTGGCAATTTACATCCCACCCATCAGCATAACAAGGCTACCTGTCCTCCATGGCCTGTGCTGCATTTCTGGATTTTACACTATTTTCAGATGGCCCTTTTGACCGGGGGGCAGTGAGACTTCATTGTAGCGCAGATTTCTTTAACATGCTTGCTTGGTTGGCCAAAAAGGGCGTATGCGTTTTTTCCTCAATATATTCAGGAAAAAACGCATACGCCCTTTTTGGCCAAGTGCATCATTGTCGACGTTCTGCCTCTTTTCCTATGCTTTAAATGCAATTCCAGTCTACCCCCTGAAATCGTTTTCCTGCAATTCTGCCCCGCTTTCAAGTCCTCTTCGCAGCCTTCCTTCAATATATTTTTGGACGATAGCTGTCATTTATAACTCTGCAGGTTTGTGAATTACAGTGCCCCTGAGCTCCTTTCTTCAAATCGCTTTCTTCTGAGCTGGCCGCAAACCCGCATGATTGGTTCAGGCCCTAATCTGAATCCGGCACGGCATGCTGAGCGTTTGGTTAATTCCTCTTCCTGGTTGGAAATGAGCGTTAAATTTGCCCGTGCAGACACCTACAGCTAGTCTCTCATTGGTTCTCCCTATTCCTGTTCATCTTGCGCAGAAATTGCAAACTGTGCCAAACAGCAGGTTAAAGGCACTGACTCTCCAAGTGGGGAGAGTGTTAGTAAAGGGTCTGGAATTGTGAACCCGAGTAAAAGGGGGCGAAAACTGAGATGCATTTGAAAAAGGTTCCCGGTCACACAGTGCACCATACTGTGGGTTTCCCATGCATGTTTTAGCTGAAGGAAGAATCGCTTAAACCTGGAGAGTTGGGACCCATGGAATGGGTACCATGCAGTATGACTTCAAATGGTCTGCATTTGCTCATCGAACCTCACCAATGCTATCAGCCCGAAGTGTCAAACCTTATGTCTCACTCAGCTCTGGGTGTAGATGAGGTAAATCCAGGTTGCATCACAAGCCCTGAATGAATTATTTAAGAATTGCTCTCTCTTTCACTGTCATTGTGTTTTGTTTTTGTAATTCATTTTGATAATGGGATTTATCGGATTTTCTCTCTTGCCTTCATGCAGCTGTACACACGCTTGATTCTCTTATGGAGACATATAAATCCATGGGTTTGAAGATTCTTACTAGTCAGGTGTATTCCTAGGCGTTGAATATAGGGTGTTTAGCCCATTTCGTTGAGCAAGGGGTAGGTCTTGACTATTACGTATTTGACTTATGGAATGGTATCTGTGCTAATTTCTAACTCTGGTTTTATGCAGCACCCCAACTCACCTTTCCCCTTACGCAAACATAAGTTGGTTTTCTAAATTTGAGACCCTGTTCTGTTTTGTAATTCAGTTCATGTGTAGCCAAGATTACATTCAGTGTATTAGTGATATCTTATACTGTTTCATTTTCTGTGTGACTTATTTCACTTAGAATCATCGTACCTGAATCCACTCATTATGCCACGACGGGCCAGATGACATACATTTCATTGGTGAGTGATATTCCATTGTACGTACCTAGCACATCTTCTTTATCCATTTTTCGCTTTCTGGGACATTTAACTTGTACCTTAGACGAGTTTCTTGTAAACAGAGCCGTCTGAAACTTTGGGGTGGCTGTGTGTTTTTGATTTTAATTTCCCCAAGCTATAGGACCATATGTGGAAGTGCCGGAGGCTGCATTGCTTTGTTTTTTAGGTGTTTCAGGAAACACCATACACTTCTGCAGAGTGGCTGTTGGCAATTTACATCCCACCCATCAGCATAACAAGGCTCCCTGTTCTCCATGGCCTGTGCTGCATTTCTGGATTTTACACTTTTTTCAGATGGCCCTTTTGATCGGGGGGCAGTGAGACTTCATTGTAGTGCAGATTTCTTTAACATGCTTGCTTGGTTGGCCAAAAAGGGTGTATGCGTTTTTTCCTGAATATATTCAGGAAAAAACGCATACGCCCTTTTTGGCCAAGTGCATCATTGTCGACGTTCTGCCTCTTTTCCTATGCTTTAAATGCAATTCCAGTCCACCACCTGAAATCGTTTTCCTGCAATTCTGCCCCGCTTTCAAGTCCTCTTCGCAGCCTTCCTTCAATATATTTTTGGACGATAGCTGTCATTTATAACTCTGCAGGTTTGTGAATTACAGTGCCCCTGAGCTCCTTTCTTCAAATCGCTTTCTTTTGAGCTGGCCACGAACCCGAAGGATTGCTTCAGGCCCTAATCTGGTTCCGGCACGGCATGCTGAGCCTTTGGTTAATTCCTCTTCCTGGTGGGAAGTGAGCGTTAAATTTGCCCGTGCAGACACCTACAGCTAGTCTCTCATTGGTTCTCACTATTCCTGTTCATCTTGCACAGAAATTGCAAACTGTGCGAAACAGCAGGTTAAAGGCACTGACTCTCCAAGTGGGGAGAGTGTTAGTAAAGTGTCTGGAATTGTGAACCCGAGTAAAAGGGGACAAAAACTGAGATGCATTTGAAAATGTTTCCCGGTCACACGGTGCACCATACTGTGGGTTTCCCATGCATGCTTTAGCTGAAGGAAGAATCGCTTAAACCTGGAGAGTTGGGACCCATGGAATGGTTACCATGTAGTATGACTTCAAATGGTCTGCATTTGCTCATCGAACCTCACCAATGCTATCAGCCCGAAGTGTCCAACCTTATGTCTCACTCAGCTCTGGGTTTAGATGAGGTAAATCCAGGTTGTATCACAAGCCCTGAATGAATTATTTAAGAATTGCTCTCTATTTCACTGTCATTCTTTTTTGTTTTTGTAATTCATTTTGATAATAGGATTTATCGGATTTTCTCTGCTGCCTTCATGCAGCTGTACACACGCTTGATTCTCTTATGGAGACATATAAATCCATGGGTTTGAAGATTCTTACTAGTCAGGTGTATTCCTAGGCGTTGAATATAGGGTGTTTAGCCCATTTCGTTGAGCAAGGGGTAGGTCTTGACTATTACATATTTGACTTATGGAATGGTATCTGTGCTAATTTCTGTCTCTGGTTTTATGCAGCACCCCAACTCACCTTTCCCCTTAAGCAAACATAAGTTGGTTTTCTAAATTTGAGACCCTGTTCTGTTTTGTAATTCAGTTCATGTGTAGCCAAGATTACATTCGGTGTATTAGTGATATCTTATGATGTTTCATTTTCTGTGTGACTTATTTCACTTAGAATCATCGTACCTGAATCCACTCATTATGCCACGACGGGCCAGATGACATAGATTTCATTGGTGAGTGATATTCCATTGTACGTACGTACCACAACTTCTTTATCCATTTTTCGCTTTCTGGGATATTTAACTTGTACCGTAGACGAGGTTCTTGTAAACAGAGCCGTCTGAAACTTTGGGGTGGCTGTGTGTTTTTGATTTTAATTTCCCTAAGCTATAGGACCATAAGTGGAAGTGCCGTAGGCTCCGTTGCTTTGTTTTTTAGGTGTTTCAGGAAACACAATACACTTCTCCAGAGTGGCTGTTGGCAATTTACATCCCACCCATCAGCATAACAAGGCTCCCTGTTCTCCATGGCCTGTGCTGCCTTTCTGGATTTTACACTTTTTTCAGATGGCCCTTTTGACCAGGGGGCAGTGAGACTTCATTGTAGTGCAGATTTCTTTAACAGGGGACTGGGACCGTTTAGAGTACAGGTTAGCATACGACAACGTTTTAGGGAGAGCGTACGTGTTAGGATACTGGTTAGTGTTATCGTACGGGTTAGGATTAGGGGACGGGCTAGGGTAAGGCTTCGGGTAAGGGTTAGGGTTAGGGTTGGTGTTAGGGTTAGGGTTAGGTAACGGGGACGTTTTAGGGTACAGCTTAGGTTACAACAACTGTTTACGGTGAGCCTACGTGTTAGGGTACGTGTTAGTGTTAGCGTACGGGTTAGGTTTAGGGGACGTGTTAGGGTAATTCTTTGGGTAAGGGTTAGGGTTAGGGTTAGTGTTAGGGGACGTGGATGGTTTAGGGTAAAGGTTAGGGTACGACAACGGTTTAGCGTGAGCATACGTGTTAGGGTACAGGTTAGTTTTAGCGTACGTTTTAGGATAAGGGGACGGGTTAGGGTAAGGCTTCGGGTAAATGTTAAGGTTAGGGTTAGTGGTAGGGTTACGGTTAGGGTACGGGGATGGTTTAGGGTACAGGTTAGGGTACGACAACGGTTTAGCTAGAGCGTACGTGTTATGGTACCTGTTGGTGTTAGCGTACGGGTTAGGATTAGAAGACCAGTTAGGGTAAGGCTTCGGGTAAGGGTTAGGTTTAGGGTTAGGGATAGGGTTAGGGGATGGGAACGGTTTAGGGTACAGGTTAGTGTACGACAATGGTTTAGGGTGAGCGTACATGTTAGGGTACAGGTTAGTGTTAGCATACGGTTTAGGATTAGGGGAAGGTTAGGGTAAGGCTTCGGGTAAAGTTTAGGGTTAAGGTTAGTGTTAGGGTTAGGGTTAGAGGACGGGGACGGTTTGGGGTGCAGGTTAGGCTATGACAACTGCTTAGGGTGAGCGTACGTGTTAGGGTAGGTGTTAGTGTTTGCGTAAGGGTTAGGATTAAGGTACGGGTTAGTGTAAGGCTTCAGGTAAGGGTTAGGTTTAGGGTTAGGGTTAGGGGACGGGTCCGGGGACGGGGACAGTTTAGGGTACTGGTTAGGGTACGACAACTGTTTAGGGTGAGCATACGTGTTAGGGTACGGGTTAGTGGTAGCATACGTGTTAGGATTATAGGATGTATTAGTGTAAGGCTTCGGGTAACGGTTAGGGTTAGGGTTAGGGTTACGGGACGTGGATGGGGACGGGGATGGTTTAGGGTACAGGTTAGTTTACGACAATGGTTTAGGGTGAGCGTACGTGTTAGGGTACGTGTTAGTGTTAGCGTACGGGTTAGGATTAAGGGACGGGTTAGTGTAAGGCTTCGGGTAAGGGTTAGGGTTAAGGTTAGGGTTAGGGGACGGGGACGGTTTACGGTACAGATTAGTGTACGACAACGTTTTAGGGTGAGCGTATGTGTTAGGGTACAGGTTAGTGTTAGCGTACGGTTTAGGATTAGGGGACGGATTAGGGTAAGGCTTCGGCTAAGGGTTAGGGTTAGGATTAGGGTTAGGGTTAGGGTTAGGGTTAGTTGACGGCGACGGTTTAGGGTACAGGTTAGGGTACGACAACGGTTTAGGGAGAGCGTACGTGTTAGGGTATGGGTTACTGTTAGCGTACGGGTTAGGATTAGTGGATGGGTTAGGGTAAGGCTTCGGGTAAGGGTAGGGTTAGGGTTAGGGGACGGGGAAGGGGACGGGGACGGTTTAGGTTACAGGTAAGTGTACAAGAACGGTTTAGGGTGAGCGTACGTGTTAGGGTACAGGTTAGTGTTAGTGTACGGGTTAGGATTTGGACGGGTTAAGGTAAGGCTTCGGGTAAGGGTTTGGGTTAGGGTTAGGGTTAGGGGACGTTTGAGTGTACAGGTAAGTGTATGACAACGGTTTAGGGTGAGTGTACGTTTTAGAGTACAGGTTAATGTTAGCGTACGGGTTAGGATTAGGGGACAGGTTAGGGTAAGGCTTCGGTCAGGGTTAGGGTTAGGGTTAGGGTTAGGGGACGGGCACGGGGACGGGGACTGTTTAGGGTACATGTTAGGTACGACAACGGTTTAGGGTGAACGTCCGTGTTAGGGTAAGGGTTCGTGTTAGCGTGCAGTTTAGGATTAGGGGAAGGGTTAGGGTAAGGCTTTGGGTAAGGGTTAGGGTTAGGGTTACGGTTAGGGTTAGGGTCAGGGGACGGGTACGGGGACGGTTTAGGGTACAGTTTAGCGTACGACAATGGTTTAGGGTGAGCGTACGTGTTAGGGTACGTGTTAGTGTTAGCGTACGGGTTAGGATTGGGGGACGGGTTAGGGTAAGGCTTCGGGTAAGGGTTAGGGTTAGGGTTAGGTTAAGGGGACGGGGACGGTTTAGGGTACAGGTTAGGGTACGACAACGGTTTAGGGTGAGCGTATGTGTTAGGGTACAGGTTAGTGTTAGGGTACGGGTTAGGATTAGGGGACGGGTGAGGGTAAGGCTTCAGGTAAGGGTTAGGGTTAGGGTTAGTGTTAGGGGTTAGGGTTAGGGGACATGGACGGTTTAGGGTACAGGTTAGGGTACGACAACTGTTTAGGGAGAGCGTACGTGTTAGGGTACGGGTTAGTGTTAGTGTACGGGTTAGGATAAGGGGACGGGTGAGGGTAAGGCTTCGGGTAAGGGTTAGGGTTAGGGTTATGGTTAGGGTTAGGGTTAGGGGACGGGGACGGTTTAGGGTACAGGTTAGGGTACGGACGACAACGGTTTAGGGTGAGCGTACGTGTTACGGTACGGGTTAGTGTTAGCGTACGGGTTAGGATTAGGTGACGGATGAGGTTAAGGCTTCGGGAAAGGGTTAGGTTTAGGGTTAGGGGACGGGGACGGTTTAGGGAACAGGTTAGGGTACGACAACGGTTTAGGTTGAGCGTACGTGTTAGGGTACGGGTTAGTGTTAGCTTACGGGTTAGGATTAGGGGACGGGTGAGGGTAAGGGTTAGGGTTAGGGTTAGGTTTAGGGTTAGGGTTAGGGGACGGGGACGGTTTAGGGTACAGGTTATGGTACGAAAACGGTTTAGGGTGAGCGTACGTGTTAGGGTACGGGTTAGTGTTAGCGTACGCGTGAGGATTATGGGACGGGTGAGTGTAAGGCTTCGGGTAAGGTTTAGGGTTAGGGTTAGGGTTAGGGTTAGGGGACGGGGACGGTTTAGGGTGCAGGTTAGGGTACGACAACGGTTTAGGGTGAGCGTACGTGTTAGGGTACGGGTTAGTGTTAGCGTACGGGTTAGGATTAGGGGACGGGTGAGGGTAAGGCTTCGAGTAAAGATTAGGGTTAGGGTTAGGGGACGGGGACGGGGACGGTTTAGGGTACAGATAAGGGTACGACAACGGTTTAGGGTGAGCGTACGTGTTAGGGTACGGTTTAGTGTTGGGGTACGGGTTAGGATTAGGGGACGGGTGAGGGTAAGGCTTCGGGTAAGGGTTAGGGTTAAGGTTAGGGGACGGGGACGGGGACGGGGACGGTTTAGGGTACAGGTTAGGGTACAACAATGGTTTAGGGTGAGCTTACGTGTTAGGGTACGGGTTAGTGTTTGCGTACAGGTTAGGATTAGGGGACGGGTGAGGGTAAGGGTTAGGGTTAGGTTTAGGGTTAGGGTTAGGGGACGGGGACAGTTTAGGGTACAGGTTAGGGTACGACAACGATTTAGGGTGACCGTACGTGTTAGGGTACGGGTTAGTGTTAGCGTAAGGGTTAGGATTAGGGGACGGGTGAGGGTAAGGCTTCGGGTAAGGGTTAGGGTTAGGTTTAGGGCACGGGAAGGGGACGGGGACGCTTTAGGGTACAGGTTAGTGTACGACAACGGTTTAGGGTGAGCGTACGTGTTAGGGTACGGGTTAGTGTTAGCGTACGGGTTAGGATTAGGGGACGGGTGAGGGTAAGGCTTCGGGTAAGGGTTAGGGTTAGGGTTAGGGTTAGGGTTAGGGGACGGGGACGGTTTAGGGTACAGGTTAGTGTACGTCAACGGTTTAGGGTGAGCGTACGTGTTAGGGTACGGGTTAGTGTTAGCGTACGCGTTAGGATTAGGGGACGGGTGAGGGTAAGGCTTCGGGTAAGGGTTAGGGTTAGGGTTAGGGTTAGGGTTAGGGGACGGGGACGGTTTAGGGTACAGTTTAGGGTACGACAACGGTTTAGGGTGAGCGTACGTGTTAGGCTAAGGGTTAGTGTTAGCGTACGGTTTAGGATTAGGGGACGGGTGAGGGTAAGGCTTCGGGTAAGGGTTAGGGTTAGGGTTAGTGTTAGGGGACGGGGACGGTTTAGGGTACAGGTTAGGGTACGACAACAGTTTAGGGTGAGCGTACATGTTAGGGTACGGGTTAGTGTTAGCGTACGGGTTAGGATTAGTGGACGGGTGAGGGTAAGGCTTCGGGTAAGGGTTAGGGTAGGGGTTAGGGTTAGGGTTAGGGTTAGGGGACGGGGACGGTTTAGGGTACAGGTTAGGGTACGACAACGGTTTAGGGTGAGCGTACGTGTTAGGGTACGGGCTAGTGTTAGCGTACAGGTTAGGATTAGGGGAAGTGTGAGGGTAAGGCTTCGGGTAAGGGTTAGGGTTAGGGTTAGGGTTAGGGGACGGGCACGGGGACGGTTTAGGGTACAGTTTAGGGTATGACAACGGTTTAGGGTGAGCGTATGTGTTAGGGTACGGGTTAGTGTTAGCGTACGGGTTAGGATTAGGGGACGGGTGAGGGTAAGGCTTCGGGTAAGTGTTAGGGTTAGGGTTAGGTTTAGGGTTAGGGGACGGGGACGGTTTAGGGTACAGGTTAGGGTACGACAACGGTTTAGTGTGAGCGTACGTGTTAGGTTACTGGTTACTGTTAGCGATCGGGTGAGGATTATGGGACGGGTGAGTGTAAGGCTTCGGGTATGGGTTAGGGTTAGGGTTAGGGTTAGGGTTAGGGTTAGGGGACGGGGACGGTTTAGGGTACAGGTTAGGGTACGACAACGGTTTAGGGTGAGCGTACGTGTTAGGGTACGGGTTAGTGTTAGCGTATGATTTAGGATTAGGGGACGGGTGAGGGTAAGGCTTCGGGTAAGGGTTAGGGTTAGGGTTAGGGTTAGGGGACGGGGACGCTTTAGGGTACAGGTTAGGGTACGACAACGGTTTAGGGTGAGCGTCACGTGTTAGGGTACGGGTTAGTGTTAGCGTACGGGTTAGGATAAGGGGACGGGTGAGGTTAAGGCTTCGGGTAAGGGTTAGGGTTAGGGTTAGGGTTAGGGGACGGGGACGGTTTAGGGTACAGGTTAGGGTACGACAACGGTTTAGGGTGAGCGTACGTGTTAGGGTACGGGTTAGTGTTAGCGTACGGGTTAGGATTAGGGGACGGGTGAGGGTAAGGCTTCGGGTAAGTGTTAGGGTTAGGGTTAGGGTTAAGGTTAGGGTACGGGGACAGTTTAGGGTACAGTTTAGAGTACGACAATGATTTAGGGTGAGTGTACGTGTTAGGGTACGGGTTAGTGTTAGCGTACGGGTTAGGATTAGGGGACGGGTGAGGGTAAGGCTTCGGGTAAGGTTTAGGTTTAGGGTCAGGGTTAGGGTTAGGGGACGGGGATGGTTTAGGGTACAGGTTAGGCTACGACAGCGGTTCAGGGTGAGCGTACGTTTTAGGGTACGGGTTAGTGTTAGCGTACGGGTTAGGATTAGGGGACGGGTGAGGGTAAGGCTTCGGGTAAGGGTTAGGGTTAGGGTTAGGGTTAGGGTTAGGGTTAGGGGACGGGGATAGGGACGGGGACGGGGACGGGGACGGTTTAGGGTCCAGGTTAGGGTACGACAAGGGTTTAGGGTGAGCGTACGTGTTAGGGTACGGGTTAGTGTTAGCGTACGGGTTAGGATTAGGGGACGGGTGAGGGTAAGGCTTCGGGTAAAGGTTAGGGTTAGGGCTTGGGTTAGGGGACGGGGACGGGGACGGTTTAGGGTACAGGTTAGGGTACGACAACGGTTTAGGGTGAGCGTACGTGTTAGGATACGGGTTAGTGTTAGGGTACGGGTTAGGATTAGGGGATGGGTGAGTGTAAGGCTTCGGGTAAGGGTTAGGGTTAGGGTTAGGGTTAGGATTAGGGTTAGGGGACGGGGACGGTTTAGGGTACAGGTTAGGGTACGTCAACGGTTTAGGGTGAGCGTACGTGTTAGGGTACGGGTTAGTGTTAGTGTACGGGTTAGGATTAGGGGACGTGTGAGGGTAAGGCTTCGGGTAAGGGTTAGGGTTAGGGTTAGGGTTAGGGGACGGGGACTGTTTAGGGTACAGGTTAGGGTACGACAACGGTTTAGGGTGACCGTACGTGTTAGGGTACGGGTTAGTGTTAGCGTACGGGTGAGGATTAGGTGACGGGTGAGTGTAAGGCTTCGGGTAAGGGTTAGGGTTAGGGTTAGGTTAGGGTTAGGGTTAGGGGACGGGTTAGGATACAGGTTAGGGTACGACAACGGTTTAGGGTGAGCGTACGTGTTAGGGTACGGGTTAGTGTTAGCGTATGGGTTAGGATTAGGGGACGGGTGAGGGTAAGGCTTCGGGTAAGGGTTAGGTTTATGGTTAGGGTTAGGGTTAGGGACGGGGACAGTTTAGGGTACAGGTTAGGGTACGACAACGGTTTAGGGTGAGCGTACGTGTTAGGGTACGGGTTAGTGTTAGCGTACGGATTAGGATATGGGGACGGGTGAGGGTAAGGCTTCGGGTAAGGGTTAGGGATAGGGTTAAGGTTAGGGTTAGGGGACGGGGACGGTTTAGGGTACAGGTTAAGGTACGACAACGGTTTTGGGTGAGCGTACGTGTTAGGGTACGGGTTAGTGTTAGCGTACAGGTTAGGATTAGGGGACGGGTGAGGGTAAGGCTTCGGGTAAGGGTTAGGGTTAGGGTTAGGGTTACGGTTAGGGTTAGGGGACGGGGACAGGGACGGTTTAGGGTACAGGTTAGGGTAGAGCAACGGTTTAGCGTGAGCGTACATGTTAGGGTATGGGTTAGTGTTAGCGTACGGGTTAGTATTAGGGGACGTGTGAGGGTAAGGCTTCGGATAAGGGTTAGGGTTAGGGTTAGGGTTAGGGTTAGGGGACGGGGACGGGGACGGTTTAGGGTACAGGTTAGGGTACGACAACGGTTTAGGGTGAGCGTACATGTTAGGGTACGGGTTAGTGTTAGCGTACGGGTTAGGATTAGGGGACGGGTGAGGGTAAGGCTTCGGGTAAAGGTTAGGGTTAGGGTTAGGGTTAGGGTTGGGGACGGGGACGTGGACGGTTTAGGATACAGGTTAGGGTACGACAACAGTTTAGGGTGAGCGTACGTGTTAGGGTACGTGTTAGTGTTAGCTTACGCGTTAGGATTAGTGGACGGGTGAGTGTAAGACTTCGGGTAAGGGTTAGGGTTAGGGTTAGGGTTAGGGTTAGGGTTAGTGGACGGGGATGGGGACGGGGACGGGGACGGTTTAGGGTACAGGTGAGGGTACGACAACGATTTAGGGTAAGCGTACGTGTTAGGGTACGGGTTAGTGTTAGCGTACGGGTTAGGATTAGGGGACGGGTGAGGGTAAGGCTTCGGGTAAATGTTAGGGTTAGGGTTAGGGTTAGGGTTAGGGGACGGTGACGGGGACGGTTTAGGGTACAGGTTAGGGTACGACAACGGTTTAGTGTGAGCGTACGTGTTAGGGTACGGGTTAGTGTTAGCGTACGGGTTAGGATTAGGGGACGGGTCAGGGTAAGGCTTCGGGTAAGGGTTAGGGTTAGGGTTAGTGTTAGGGGACGGGGACGGTTTAGGGTACAGGTTAGGGTACGACAACGGTTTAGGGTGAGCGTACGTGTTAGGGTATGGGTTAGTGTTAGCGTACGGGTTAGGATAAGGGGACGGGTGAGTGTAAGGCTTCGGGTAAGGGTTAGGGTTAGGGTTAGGGTTAGTGTTAGGGGACGGGGACGGTTTAGGGTACAGGTTAGGGTACGACAACGGTTTAGGGTGAGCGTACGTGTTAGGGTACGGGTTAGTGTTAGCGTACGGGTTAGGATTAGGCACGGGTGAGGGTAAGGCTTTGGGTAAGGGTTAGGGTTAGGGTTAGGGTTAGGGGACGGGGACTGGGACGGTTTAGGGTACAGGTTAGGGTACGACAATGGTTTAGGGTGAGCGTACATGTTAGGGTATGGGTTAGTGTTAGCATACGGGTTAGGATTAGGGGACGGGTGAGGGTAAGGCTTCGGGTAAGGGTTAGGGTTAGGGTTAGGGGACGGGGACAGGGACGGGGACGGTTTAGGGTACAGGTTAGGGTACGACAACGATTTAGGGTGAGCGTACGAGTTAGGGTACGGGTTAGTGTTAGCGTACGGGTTAGGATAAAGGGACGGGTGAGGGTAAGGCTTCGGGTAACGGTTAGGGTTAGGGTTAGGGTTAGGGTTAGGGGACGGGGACGGTTTAGGGTACAGGTTAGGGTACGAGAACGGTTTAAGGTGAGTGTACGTCTTAGGGTATGTGTTAGTCTTAGCGTACGGGTTAGGATTATGGGACGGGTGAGGGTAAGGCTTCGGGTAAGTTGTAGGGTTAGGGTTAGGGTTAGGGTTAGGGTTAGGGTACGGGGACGGTTTAGGGTACAGGTTAGGGTACGACAACGATTTAGGGTGAGCGTACGTGTTAGGGTACGGGTTAGTGTTAGCGTACGGGTTAGGATTAGGGGACGGGTGAGGGTAAGGCTTCGGGTAAGGGTTAGGATTAGGGTTAGGGTAAGGGTTAGGGGACGGTGACGGTTTAGGGTACAGGTTAGGGTACGACAACGGTTTATGGTGAGCGTACGTGTTAAGGTACGGGTTAGTGTTAGAGTACGGGATAGGATTAGGGGACGGGTGAGGGTAAGGCTTCGGGTAAGTGTTAGGGTTAGGGTTAGGGTTAGGGTTAGGGTTAGGGTTCGGGTACGGTTTAGGGTACAGGTTAGGGTACGACAACGATTTAGGGTGAGCGTACGTGTTAGGGTACGGGTTAGTGTTAGCGTACGAGTTAGGATTAGGGGACGGGTGAGGGTAAGGCTTCGGGTAAGGGATAGGGTTAGGGTTAGGGTTAGGGGACGGTGACGGTTTAGGGTACAGGTTAGGCTGCTACAACGGTTTAGGGTGAGCGTACGTGTTAGGGTACGGGATAGTGTTAGCGTACGGTTTAGGATTAGGGGACGGGTGAGTGTAAGGCTTCGGGTAAGGGTTAGGGTTAGGGTTAGGGTTAGGGTTAGGGGACGGCGACAGGGACGATTTGGGGTACAGGTTAGGGTACGACAACGTTTTAGGGTGAGCGTACATGTTAGGGTATGGGTTAGTGTTGCGTACGGGTAGGATTAGGGGACGGGTGAGGGTAAGGCTTCGGGTAAGGGTTAGGGTTAGGGTTAGGGGACGGGGACGGGGACGGGGACGGTTTAGGGTACAGGTTAGGGTACGACAACAGTTTAGGGTGAGCGTTCGTGTTAGGGTACGTGTTAGTGTTAGCGTACGGGTTAGGATTAGGGGACGGGTGAGCGTAAGGCTTCGGGTAAGGGTTAGGGTTAGGGATAGGGGATGGGGACGGTTTAGGGTACAGGTTAGGGTACGACAACGGTTTAGGGTGAGCGTACGTGTTAGGGTACGGGTTAGTGTTATCGTACGGGTGAGGATTAGGGGACGGGTGAGGGTAAGGCTTCGGGTAAGGGTTAGGGTTAGGGTTAGGGTTAGGGGACGGGGATGGTTTAGGGTACAGGTTAGGGTACGACAACGGTTTAGGGTGAGCGTACGTGTTAGGGTACGGGTTAGTGTTAGCGTACGGGTTAGGATTAGGGGACGGGTGAGGGTAAGGGTTAGGGATGGGGTTAGGGTTAGGGTTAGGGTTAGGGTTAGGGGACGGGGATGGTTTAGGGTACAGGTTAGGGTACGACAACGGTTTAGGGTGAGCGTACGTGTTAGGGTACGGGTTAGTGTTAGCGTACGGGTTAGGATTAGGGGACGGGTGAGGGTAAGGCTTCAGGTAAGGGTTAGGGTTAGGGTTAGGGTTAGGTTTAGGGGACGGGGACGGGGACGGGGACGGTTTAGGGTACAGGTTAGTGTAGGACTACGGTTTAGGGTGAGCGTACGTGTTAGGGTACGGGTTAGTGTTGGCGTACGGGTTAGGATTAGGGGACGGGTGAGGGTAAGGCTTCGGGTAAGGGTTAGGGTTAGGGTTAGGTTTAGGGGACGGGGACGGGGACGGTTTAGGGTACAGGTTAGTGTATGACAACGGTTTAGGGTGAGCGTACGTGCTAGGGTACGGGTTAGTGTTAGCGTACGGGTTAGGATTACGGGTGAGGGTAAGGCTTCGGGTAAGCGTTAGGGTTAGGGTTAGGGGCGGGGACGGTTTAGGGTACAGTTTACGGTACGACAACAGTTTAGGGTGAGCGTACGTGTTAGGGTGCGGGTTAGTGTTAGCGCACGGGTTAGGATTAGGGGACGGGTGAAGGTAAGGCTTCGGGTAAGGGTTAGGGTTAGGGTTAGGGTTAGGGGACGGGGACGGGGACGGTTTAGGGTACAGGTTAGGGTACAACAACAGTTTAGGTTGAGCGAACGTGTTAGGGTACGGGTTAGTGTTAGCGTACGGGTTAGGATTAGTGGACGGGTGAGGGTAAGGCTTCGGGTAAGGGTTAGGGTTAGGGTTAGGGTTAGGGTTAGGGGACGGGGACGGTTTAGGGTACAGGTTAAGGTACGACAACGGTTTAGGGTGAGCGTACGTGTTAGGGTACGGCTAGTGTTAGCGTACGGGTTAGGATTAGGGGAAGGGTGACGGTAAGGCTTCGGGTAAGGGTTAGGGTTAGGGTTAGGTTTAGGGTTAGCGTTAGGGGACGGGGACGGTTTAGGGTAGAGATTAGGGTACGACAACGATTTAGGGTGAGCGTACGTGTTAGGGTACAGGTTAGTGTTAGCGTACGGGTTAGCATTAGGGGACGGGTGAGGGTAAGGCTTCGGGTAAAGGTTAGCTTTAGGGTTAGGGTTAGGGTTAGGGGACGGGGACGGTTTAGGGTACAGGTTAGGGTAC